>NC_035435.2:117593463-117893463 GCF_002127325.2 Helianthus annuus
TTATATATATATATATATATATATATATATATATATATATATATATATATATATATATATACAGAGAGAGAGAGAATTATACTTTAGATAGATACTTAAAAAATTTCTACTCGGCTACATTGTCAACCCAATTCCCATCTTTATTGGTCTAAGTTTTGCGGTACGTATGTTTAACATTAAAACTTAGATTAGACATTAAATAAACACAAAGATACAAACACATACATATGAAACGTTACATGTTTGTAGCGGTGCCACTGTATGACGCTCTCCCCCCACGGTTTTGGGAATAGTTGACGTTTGCGGATGTTTGCGTTAGCCTCACATCTTGCAATATATTTGGGGTCCAGGAAGTGATCAATGGTTCTCTGCCAGTTTTCATTAGGCATATCCACGGAGTGGTGTGCCCTTGCTCTTTCGATATCGTCATAAACTCCATTATCAAGAAATTCTTCTTTAGCGTCATGCATGCAGCCGGAGTAGCGCTTCAAAAGCACATATTTAACGTCGCCTGTCAAGTTCTGAGCTTCCAAATCTTATTCAACTTCATCAAAATTGAAGTTTTCCTAGGAATTAAACAAAAAAGTTAAAACATTATATAAAATACGTTAAAGCAGTTTAGTGGTTGCGTTTGCAGCCATAAACACGTCATTAAACGATTGCGCTTTTGCACCCGTTTCCTACCGCGTTTGCATCCGTTTAATGACGATTTTGCGGCTGCAAACGTAGAAGCAAATGGGTGCAAAAACGCAGTCTTTTGCTGCTGTGTTTGCAGTAAACGGCTGCAAACGCGACAGCAAACGGTCTTGCTTTTGCACCTGTAAACGCACCGTTAAATGGCTACAAATGCACCAGCAAACAGATGCAAAAATGCAGCCGTTTGCTGTCGCGTTTGCGGTCGTTTAATGGCGCGTTTATGGCTGCAAATGCAGCAGCAAACGAGTGTAAAAACGCAGTCGTTTGCTGCTGCATTTGCAACCATTTAACGCGAAATAACTGATTTACCTGTAGGTGGTTCATGATGGCATCCTTATGAGGTTTCGAAACTTTGTCCCAACCGATTTTATCGAACGGGATGGTCCGCCACATACATACCCGCCTCACATGAAAATTGGTCGCTCTGTACACCGATGGGGGTATAGGTTACATCACTATCGAATGTAAGAGACACGGTGTCACGGCCCTTGGCCCCGGTTTGACCCGGTCTAGAGCCGCGAGGCAGGAAATAGCATTGTATTTCAATTTAGGCGACAGCGGAAGACTTTTTAAAATAGGATCTTTTAATAATTTAAACTGCCCGTTTCATAACTTAGGGATAAATTCCCGTAATTTACAATAATGTGATTTCCCAGGGAAATCTTTATTTTCAAAACATGTTTCTTTATTTATTTACATTGAGCCACTTTTCTAAGCTGGGAGTGCTTCACGGCACTTTTCTTTGCTCACAACAGATCACCTGAAACATGTTTGAAAAAGGTTTTGTCAGTGGGGAAATACTGAGTGAATCATTCGGTTTTACTGAAAACGACACATTTGTTATAATTCACAGTATTAAGAGCGATTACACTGTTTCTGATATCAAACCAACTACCCACAGTATCTGTCACTCGACCATCCATTGGCTAGCCCATTTGTCCAATGGTGTCTATGACTGTGGTCAGATCACCCCTTGGCCACCCGTTTGTCCAAGTGTGACAGGAAACAAGTAATGTATACAAAACCCCACATACCGGCTGTAATTTGGTGATCACAAAGACTTAATCCCTGTAATTATAACTTTGAAAAAAATTGGAGTTTTGTAAAACAGTTGATAAAAAGAGAATGACTCACATTGCAGATTTTATGAGCAGAGTATAAGCTTTACTGATTAGCCTTCTAACCTAATTTAAATAACAATGCACACACAAACGGGGTTAGTAACTAATTCAGCAGTTACGTCAATTCACGAGATTAAACCCTCACAACGATTAACAAAGTGCAATACTTAACAATTCAACTGATTCACAACGAATGACAGAGTATAGTCCGAGTTCGAACAGCACTCAAACATTCAAGTCGAAATCACGATGAATAATAAAGTATAAACTCAATTTGAGCGGCACTTAAACAATCGTTGGATAGTTTCAATCGATCGGACGTTGAATCCTAATAGCGATCGAGTTATTACCCTGATTGCGGCAGCGTTCCGTGATTTGTGTGTGTTGATAGTAATTTACGTATAACTCAGTGCATGAAATGAGTTTTAATGTCGAAACAAGCAATCTGATCAAGTCCCAAGCCCCCCTATATATACTGAAATTTCGAACCTCCCGCGAGTCGCGGAAGGTGCTTCTGTTTCTGTCGCGTATCGCGGGGCATACCCCCCTAGCCTAGGGTAGCCTCGTGTCTTGGGTAGCCTTGGTGAGTCGTCAGTTTATGTATTCCTAATTCAGACAACGTATTTTCGAAGATAATTATCATTTAGGGTTTAACCCCCTTGAGTTTTAGGGGTCCTGGTCCTGATTCCGATTGTTATGAAAATTTTAAGGTTAGTGTAGAATTGCTTGGGTTTCTCAATTAGGGTTTCCTTAATAGATAATTAATTTACTAAGTATTAATTTTAGTGTGAGTTGTTACATCCTCCCCACCTTAAGAAAAATCTCGTCCTCAAGATTTACTGGAATAGATGAGGATATTTCCGCTTCATTTCTGATTCCAGCTCCCAAGTGTATTCTTGTCCTCTTTTTGAATCCCATTTGACTTTGACTAACACTAGTCGCTTGTGTTTGAGAAACTTGACTTTCTTGTCTTCTATTTGCAGTGGTTTCTCTATGAATTTTAACTTTTCATTTACCTTTATATCTTGAAGAGGTACTACCAGAGATTCGTCGGATAAACATTTCTTGAGATTGGATACATGAAACACATCATGTACTCCAGCTAGTTCTTCTGGTAGTTGTAAGCGATAAGCAACTGGTCCTATTCGTTGCATTACTGAAAATGGTCCTATGTATCTTGGACTTAGTTTTCCTTTCTTACCGAATCGTACTACTCCTTTCCAAGGAGAGACTTTCAAAAGTACCTTGTCTCCGACTTGAAATTCTAGTGGTTTGCGGCGATTATCGGCATAGCTTTTCTGGCGATCTCGAGCCGTCTTCAATCTTTCCTTGATTTGAGTTATTTTGTCTGTTGTTTCTTGTACAATTTCTGGACCTGATAATTGACTTTCTCCTATTTCTGCCCAACAAACTAGAGTTCTGCACTTACGTCCATACAGTGCTTCGAATGGAGCAGCTTTGATGCTTGAGTGATAACTACTATTATAGGAGAATTCAATTAAGGGTAAATGGTTATCCCAATTACCACCAAAATCAATTACACATGCTCGGAGCATGTCTTTCAGGGTTTGTATTGTCCTTTCACTTTGTCCGTCTGTTTGAGGATGATATGTAGTACTTAAATTTAGTCGGGTTCCCATTGCTTCTTGGAAACTAGTCCAGAAATGGGAAGTAAAACGACTATCTCTATCTGATACAATGGAGAAGTGGGACTCCATGCAAAGATACTATTTCATCTACGTACAACTTGGCTAGCCTTTCCATGCTAAAGGTTTCCTTCATTGGTAGAAAATGAGCTGATTTGGTTAATCGATCCACAATTACCCAAATTGCATCATTACCTTTTCTGGTCTTGGGTAACTTAGTAACAAAATCCATTGTTATGAGTTCCCATTTCCATACAGGCATTTCCAATTGTTGTAGTAGTCCTGAAGGTTTCTGATGTTCGGCCTTAACTTATGAACAGGTTAAACACTTAGATACGTATTCGGCTATATTCTTTTTCATTCCTATCCACCAGAAATTATTCCTTAAATCTTGATACATTTTATTGTTTCCTGGATGTACAGTGTACCTAGATTTATGAGCTTCTTCTAAAATCTTATTTCTTAATTCTCCCTGCTTAGGTACCCAAATTCGTTTCTTGTGGAATCTCCAAATTCCATCCTTTCCTTGCTCTAATTCCTTTAGGTAACCTTTCATTCCTTCAGAATCATCTTTGATTGCCGTTTCCTAAACGTTCTTCAATTGTTTCATTAAATCTAATTGTAGATTTAATCTGAGAGCATGGACTCGCTTTTGTTTTTCATAATATTTACGACTTAAGGCGTCTGCAACTACGTTTGCCTTTCCTTCGTGATATTGAATATCACAGTTGTAATCACTTAGGATTTCCATCCATCTTCTTTGTCTCATATTTAACTCTTTTTGCCCAAATATATACCTTAAACTTTTATGATCTGTATAAACAGTAAACTTACTTCCATACAGATAATGTCTCCAAATCTTAAGGGCAAAAATTATGGCTCCTAATTCTAAGTCGCGCGTCGTATAATTTTCTTCGTGCTTCTTCAACTGCCTAGAGGCATACGCAATTACCTTCTTGCGTTGCATTAGTACACATCCAAATCCTAATTTTGAAGCATCACAATATACTTCAAAATCTTCTGTTCCTTCAGGTAAAGCTAAAATTGGAGCATTTGTCAATCTGTGCTTTAGAATCTTAAAAGCTTCTTCTTGTCTATGTCCCCATTCAAACTTAACTGCTTTACAAGTTAGCTTAGTTAAAGGCACAACTATCTTAGAGAAATCCTTAATAAATCGTCTATAGTATCCAGCTAAGCCTAGAAAACTTCTAACTTCCATAGCTGTTTGCGGGACCTTCCAATTGGTGATTGCTTCTATTTTGGCAGGATCTACGTGAGTTCCTTCGTGATTCACCATATGACCTAAAAATTGTACTTCCTGCAGCTAGAATTCACACTTCGAGAATCTGGCATAAAGCTTTTCCTTTCTTAACAAAGTTAAGAGTGCATGCAGGTGTTTACAATGTTCTTCCTGAATTTTGGAATAAATAAGTATATCGTCAATGAAAACGATTACAAATTTATCCAAATATGGTTTACAAATTCTATTCATCATGTCCATAAATGCTGCTGGGGCATTTGTTAGTCCAAAGGGCATGACTGTAAACTCATAATGTCCATACCTAGTTCTGAAAGCAGTTTTAGGTATGTCTTCTTCTTGTACTTTTAATTGATGATATCCGGAGCGCAAGTCTATCTTAGAAAAGTACCTAGCACCTTGCAATTGATCGAAAAGATCATCAATCCTAGGTAATGGGTATCGATTCTTAATTGTAACCTTATTCAGTTCTCTATAATCGATACACATTCTCATTGATCCATCTTTCTTTTTCACAAACAACACTGGTGCTCCCCAAGGTGATGAACTAGGTTGTATAAATCCTTTGCTTAGTAATTCACCTAACTGCTTTTTCAATTCTAGCATTTCGGTGGGTGCTAATCGATAAGGTGCCTTAGCTATTGGTGTAGTACCTGGAATTAGATGAATTCTAAACTCTACTTCTCTATCAGGTGGTAACCCAGGTAATTCTTCTGGAAAGACGTCTGGGTATTCTGAAGCTATGGGGATGTCCTGGAGTTCCTTACTTTTAGCGTTAATGATTACAGATATCATATACACCATTTCTTGTTTTCTTGAATAACTAGCCAATTTCATTACTGAAATGAATTTCATTGGCTTTCGAGGTCTATCTCCTGTAATTAAAATTACTTCTCCTGTGGGGGTACGGATTTCTACGGAATTCTTATCACAAAGGATTCGAGCATGGTTGGCTACTAACCAATCCATTCCTAATACTACATCGAATCCGGCTAATTTCATAGGTAACAGGTTTGCAGAAAACTTATGGCCTAGAAGTTCTATTCTTCCTTCTTGCAAAACCTTATTTACGTTAACAGAATTCCCATCTGCCGTTTCAACAGTAAAATCTGCCTAAGGGTGATTAAGGGTAATTTAAGAGCTTGGCAGAATGAAGTATTGATAAAACTTTGGTTTGCACCAGAGTCAAAAAATACTTTTGCATAAACGTTATGCACTAAGAACGTACCCGCTATTACATCTGGAATGAGTTCGGCTTCTTGAGTAGTCAGCTGGAATGCTCGGGCATTCTTCTTGATTGTTCCGTCGGCCGTTTTAGCTTTATTGTCTGCTGGTTTGGCTAACTTAGGACATTCAGATTGGAAATGTCCCGTTTCTCTGCAGTTATAACAAATTTTTGTTTTCCTTCTGCAGTTTTCTTCACGATGTCCTCTGGCCTTGCAAAAGTTGCAAATTATATTGCATTGTCCATAGTGTTTCTTCTTGCAATTTCTGCAGAAAGGAGGTGATGAGGATTGCCATGTTCCTCTTTTCTTAGTATTACCCACACGAAATCCTTGGGTAATCTTCTGAGCCAATTCCTTCTTTCGATCTTCTTCTCTCGTGCGTACCAGTTCATCGGTTAAGGTATTAGCTAACTCCACAGCATCATCAGTAGTGCGTGGTCTTGCAGCCTTAACGATGTTACGGATTTCTCCAATTAATCCCCAAATATAGCGGGAAATGAGTACCGGTTCTGGCGAAGCCAGGGTAGGTACCACTCTCGCATATTCAAAGAATGTCGAAGTATATCCTCGACAGTCTACGCCTATCATACGATGACTCAGGAATTTGTTGGCCATTTGTTCCTTCTCGTATTCGGGACAGAATTTTCTTTCTACAAGACTCTTAAATTCTTCCCAATTCATCGCATAGGCCACTCTTCTTCCTTTTGCTTGTAACACGGTGTTCCACCACTCTAGCGCCCCTTCTTTGAACAGATTTGAAGCATACATCACTTGATCTTCTTCAGCACATTTACTTATTGCAATTACTGCTTCGGTTTTCTCTAACCAATGCAGTGTTGCAGTTGCCCCTTCATTACCTGCAAATTCTGCGGGTTTACAGGCAAGAAATTCTTTGTAAGTGCAACCAGGCGTTGCAGCTTTCATTTTCTCAGGGAGTGGGGCCTGTTGCGGGTCATGAGTGTCATGATTGGCCGCCTCCATTTATGCTGTTACTGCCGTTATCTTCCGGAGTACGTTTACTAGGAATTAATTGTTGTGGTTCGGCAGGTTTCTGAGCAGCAGCCATAATTTCTGGAATAGCATTGGCTATCCCTTGAGCAACAATGTTCTCGATATCTTGCCTAGTCATATATTGATTTTCTTGATTTTGCTCAGATTGATTCACTTCATTAACTGGTTCACTATTAGCGTTTTCCATCTGCTAATTAATATTGATATGAACTATTAGTATCTAAATAAGCACAGATAGACACATAAATTCTTACAACATGCAACTATAACCAAAATTGTCGATGCCTCGACTTCTGTTTTGTTTTATAGATTATATATGCTTCAATACACACTTTTTATCTTACACTGTTGTATTTCCCATTTTACAGAGTTAGATATACTATATTGGTTATAATACAAACATACTTCCCGACCCTCCTATTCCTTGATTAACTAGCAGTTCAGTAATGACGCTCCCTTTCGTCATATTTCCAGGAAATTTGCTCCCCTATTTCCCGGATCCTATTCCCGGTGCCTATCAGTTCTTCACCAAACTGACGTAGTTTGGCTAAGTTTTCATAGCTCATTGGCGGATAGGGGATAGGTTCTGGATCAAACTGTGGGAGAAAAGTGTAAGGACTATTGATCATATTTTGGAATTGCCAGTCATTGGTCCACCATTCCTCCATTTGGCCTAAAGGTCGGGTGTGCATTAGTGGGTCCGGAATAGCTGGTTCTAGGTTTATTGGGAGTTGGGCTGTGGCAGGGTAAGAGTAGAGATTATTGTTGACAGGTTCTATGATATCACAATTCGACAGTAGACGGTCTATTCGTCTTGAAATGTGATCTCCTCAGGTTGTTTAGAGCTCTTTCCGATCTCGATTCCCTTTTGCTTAATATCTTTCCTTATTTCTATCTCTACTGGTTTGGAACTTTCTCCGGTCTCTATTTCTTTTCCTTTGCTCACAGGGTTTTCTATTTTAGGAAGTTTCCTAGTGGCTGGCTTTCTCCTGCGCACTTTCCTCCATCCTACATATCTTCTTCTCTTTTTAGGTTTTGCTTTTTCCAGCGGTGGAGCTTGGAATTCCAGAGGTTCCTCTATATCAGCAACATATCCAGTAAAGTCGTGGGAGACTTCAATTGGTACTGGGTAGAGGTTGAGATTCTGGAATGCTTCAGATAGCTCACTCATGCTGTGTAGCATATATGCAAAATGCACAAAAATGCTAAGTTAAAACTTTGGAACAAAGTTTAACAAATAAACATTGAAGTTTTATTGCACACCAATTTGTACAAAGGACAACAGGAAAGAAAACACACTCGGATTTATTTATTTACTGGGTAGTAATTTTCTACTAGACCAGGCTTATTGATAGTTTAGAGGGTTGCATTTTCTGCTACGGTAGCTAGCATATAAAGATTTGCCCATTTTTCATCTAATTGGTCTTCCCAAGGTGGATTATTGCCTAATTCCTGGATTTCTGGATTAAACCTCACTTTCTTGGCTTGGGTTTTCTTTTTCTCCTGGCCCTTTCTAAGAATTGAATTTCTTTTCTCTGGGGTAAGAGGATTTTCATAATTTTCCTTACGGACAAAAATCCCTTCTTCTAAATTGGCTGGATATTTGGAGGAAGAGGTTCCCTTTTCTTTAGGTGTACTATCTAATTTGTGGTAGATAGCGGTAAACTTTTGTTTACCCATACTGTAATTTTACAAATAAATCAGTTAAAACATATATTCACAGAATAGCAATCAGAATTCCTAAGTATTTTCCAATTACTTTAACAGGCTTAAAACAATGAGCTTAAATCAGTAAGCTTAAAACAGTGGCTCTGATACCACCTTTTCCTGTCACGGCCCTTGGCCCCGGTTTGACCCGGTCCAGAGCCGCGAGGCAGGAAATCCCGTGGTATTTCAATTTAGGCGACAGCAGAAGACTTTTTAAAATAGGATCTTTTAATAATTTAAACTACCCGTTTCATAACTTAGGGATAAATTCCCGTAATTTACAATAATGTGATTTCCCAGGGAAATCTTTATTTTCAAAACATGTTTCTTTATTTATTTACATTGAGCCACATTTCTAAGCTGGGAGTGCTTCACGGCACTTTTCTTTGCTCACAACAGATCACCTGAAACATGTTTGAGAAAGGTTTTGTCAGCGGGGAAATACTGAGTGAATCATTCGGTTTTACTGAAAATGACACATTTGTTATAATGCACAGTATTAAGAGCGATTACAATGTTTCTGATATCAAACCAACTACCCACAGTATCTGTCACTCGACCATCCATTGGCTAGCCCATTTGTCCAATGGTGTCTATGACTGTGGTCAGATCACCCCTTGGCCACCCGTTTGTCCAAGTGTGACGGGAAACAAGTAATGTATACAAAACCCCACATACCGGCTGTAATTTGGTGATCACAAAGACTTAATCCCTGTAATTATAACTTTGAAAAAAATTGGAGTTTTGTAAAACAGTTGATAAAAAGAGAATGACTCACATTGCAGATTTTACGAGCAGAGTATAAGCTTTACTGATTAGCCTTCTAACCTAATTTAAATAACAATGCACACACAAATGGGGTTAGTAACTAATTCAGCAGTTACGTCAATTCACAAGATTAAACCCTCACAACGATTATCAAAGTGCAATACTTAACAATTCAACTGATTCACAACGAATGACAGAGTATAGTCCGAGTTCGAACAGCACTCAAACATTCAAGTCGAAATCACGATGAATAACAAAGTATAAACTCAATTTGAGCGGCACTTAAACAATCGTTGGATAGTTTCAATCGATCGGACGTTGAATCGTAATAGCGATCGAGTTATTACCCTGATTGTGGCAGCGTTCCGTGATTTATGTGTGTTGATAGTAATTTACGTATAACTCAGTGCATGAAACGAGTTTTAATGTCGAAACAAGCAATCTGATCAAGTCCCAAGCCCCCTATATATACTGAAATTTCGAACCTCCCGCGAGTCGCGGAAGGTGCTTCTGTTTCTGTCGCGTATCGCGGGGCATACCCCCTAGCCTAGGGTAGCCTCGTGTCTTGGGTAGCCTTGGTGAGTCGTCAGTTTATGTATTCCTAATTCAGACAACGTATTTTCGAAGATAATTATCATTTAGGGTTTAACCCCCTTGAGTTTTAGGGGTCCTGATCCTGATTCCGATTGTTATGAAAATTTTAAGGTTAGTGTAGAATTTGTCACACCCCGATTTCCACGTGTTTCACCGGTGGGCCCGGTGGGGGATTACCGTGACGTAGTTGGCAACAATATAGTCAAACCACACAATTATATAAATGCACAGCGGAAGCTTAAAGATAAATATATACTTCAACCTCTGGTTATAATATCAAATGTATTACAGAAGTTGAATGTATCCACAGCGGATCAAAATAATAAAATATTGTTCATTCAGATTCGGCATCGAGTTTGCGAGACTATTCATGATGCTTAGGAAGCTAATACCAGCCAATTTCGTATAGTACCTGTGACAACTCGAGTTTCCAAGGTTCCTTCTCTATACGTTACTTGCCTTACGTTGTGTTCTGTGGTTTGATACATTTTGTGCTGTTATGTGCTTGGTTTTATGTTGTTTATTACTTGCTTAGATACACTCCCTACACGATGAAGACACTACCTCACGAAAACACTAAAGTGTTTTCGTAATCCCTGATCCAACGAAAACACCATCCAACGAAAACACAAAAGGTGTTTTCGTCCAGAATAGGTCTTGGCCCAACAGTGGTACCGGCCCAAACCCAACCATTGTTTGTTACTAGAACTAGCGGCCTAAACCTTTTACCTTTATATTGATGTTACGTAACTTAGTAATGCACAAAAAACACAAACCCTATTCTCCTTAGACTGTTGGTGCGGCAGACACTTTTGTTCATCGAAGCCCTTCCATTTGAAAACCGACCCTGGTGGTTGTCTTATATATTTACAGGACGTGGTTGACCAACCTTAAAACAAGTAAATTATCTGCCGAGCAAAGCAAAGGTGAGTTCACACCCTTACTAAGGCATGGGATTCCCAAGGGCTTGGGAATGGGATTGAAGGAATGAGATTGACTAGATTCGTACATACACTGTTACTAGACTACCGTACCATCGTCCTCGGTTGTGCAGGACACATACGTAAAACCTACGTATACTTATGCTACTCGCTATCCTCGGTTGTGAAGGATACTTACGTAAAACCTACGTAAACCCCCGCGTACCCCTATCCTCGGTTGTGAAGGATACTTACGTAAAACCTACGTAAACCCCCGCGTACCCCTATCCTCGGTTGTGAAGGATACTTACGTAAGACCTACGTAAACTTGTACGTATTACTGTTCTCGGGATATGTAGAACACTTATGGTTACGAATAGTCTAGTGGATATACAACATGGGAAGCCCCCACCAATAGAACGTACTATCGGCTCAGTAGAGCCACATGTTACCAACGAACTTACTATTACGCACTTACTTTCTGTGAACTCGCTCAACTAGTTGTTGATCCTCCGTTACATGCCTTGCAGGTCGTTAGATACATGGAGCTTGCACAGGGAGGAGCTGGTCATTGTGGGCTTGGATCGTGATTGTCTTGTTAAACACTTATGACATTTGATACTTTACCATGATGGGTTTTACCTATTCGCTTCCGCTAAACAGTGATTACTTACTTATGCTTTGGAACCCCTTTCATATGGATTTGGTTTGGTTTAATGGCAATTACTTTTACTATATATATTGTTCTATATGATTGGTGGCTTGATCCTGGTCAGTCACGCTCCCAAGCGGTGATACTCCGCAGGTGGATTTTGGGGGTGTGACAGATTGGTATCAGAGCCATTGGTTATAGAGAACTCGGTTTTAATATAGGGAAAACGTTTTTATTAAAACCAGACTATAACCAGTACAGTGCTCTCAACGATCCACAACGACGCTTCGCTCCACGTGCAAGACTCAACATACTAGGTAATAAGGTTTATGTTTATTGCCTACATGCTAGAACTGCATAGAACTTTGCTCGTAGTATGCTTAGATTACATTGCTCACTACTTGTTATTGCTTGAGAACACCTATGTGCCTACACTCTTCTGTCATCGCACTATTCGCGAACCTTTCTCACTTATGTTGCCTTTGATATGAAGATCAATGGCCGGACGAATTAACTTGACACAAGCCCAGTTGACGGCTCTCATTAATGGACAAGTTGCTGCGGCGCTTGCAGCCGCACAAGCAGGAGGTATAACCTGCTATTCCAAACCTATCCTAGGATGTTAGATCCTACTCACGTGACCCAACTCTCGCGCTTAACCTTGACCTATCTTTCTCGCGCAACGGGTCAGAACGCACAACAACCTGTCTGCACATTCAAGAACTTCATGGATTGTCGTCCAAGCACATTCAGTGGCACAGAAGGAGCAGTGGGACTACTCCATTGATTTGGGAAGCCCGAGTCAGTATTCGAGATGTGAGAGTGCCCTGAGGCTCGCAGGGTCAAGTACGCCACTGGTACTTGGGAAGGAATCGCGCTAACCTGGTGGAACGCGTAAGTACAGATACTAGGGTTGGCAGCTGCTAACGCCACCCCCTGGAATGAATTCAAAGAACGCATTAAAAGGGAATACTGCACGCGTGATGACATCCACAAGTTGGAAGTGGAGCTTTACCATTTGAAAATGACGGGGTCAGAAATTGAAGCTTATACGAAACGATCGAACGAACTGGCTATCTTGTGTCCAACCATGGTGGACCCTCCAAGCAAGCGTATCGAATTGTACCTCAAGGGTCTAGCCTCCGAGATTCAGAGCCATGGTACATCGGCTAACCTCGACAATAACCAAGACATTCAGCGTCTTGCTCACCGCCTCACGGATCAGGCAGTGGAACAGAACAGGCTGCCTAGTTGTATCAGCACTAATACTACCGCTATCACTTCTGCTACTCCCGCTACTCCTAGTGACAACAAGCGGAAATGGGATGGGTATTCCAGCAAGGGTTCCGCTACCGTTCAGTCTCAAGCACAGCAGCAACACAAGAATAGTGATCACCAGAGCCCGAGTCAGCCAACTTCTGGTGGTCAGGGGCAGGGTGGATATCGGGGAATTCACCCAATGTGTAACAAATGCAGCAGACACCACAATGGTTAGTGTAACGAGGGACGTTGCCAGAGGTGTCTCAAGATGGGCCATGAAGCTAAGGATTAAGGAGCCCACGGCCTGCAAATCAGAATCGCCAGCAGCAGCAGCAAGCAGAAATCCTATGCAAAGAAAAGATTATTCGTACTCCCCGTTCTGGTAAGGAACCTCTCGAAGTTCAAGGCGACAAGAGTGGTGCAGTGGTTGGCATCACCTCTTTCTTGAAGGCTCAGAAATGTTTACGGAAGAGACACACCGCAATTTTGGCTCTCGTTACTGACGTATCAACGAAAGAAAAGAAGTTGGAAGACCATCCAGTTGTACGCGACTTTCCTCAGGTGTTTCCTGAAAATTTACCTGGCCTACCGCCTCGTCGTCAGGTCGAATTTCAAATCGAGCTCGCTCCAGGAGCAGCACCCATAGCTCGAGCACCATATCGTTTAGCTCCAACCGAACTGGAAGAACTGTCAAAGCAGCTACAAGAGCTCTTGGAAAAGGGCTTTATTCGTCCAAGCTCTTCGCCTTGGAGAGCTCCAGTGTTATTTGTGAAAAAGAAGGACGGTACCTTCAGGATGTGCATAGACAACCGGGGTCTCAACAAGGTGACAGTGAAGAACCGTTATCCTCTTCCTCGTATTGACGACTTATTCGACCAGTTGCAGGGGTCGAGTTACTACTCCAAGATTGATCTAAGGTCAGGTTACTATCAGCTGAGAGTCCGGGATGAGGACGTCTCCAAGACAGCATTCAGAACTCGCTATGGTCAGTACGAGTTCCTAGTCATGCCATTTGGGCTTACGAACGCGCCTGCAGTTTTCTTGGATCTTATAAACAGGGTGTGCAAACCCTATCTTGACAAGTTCGTCATCGTTTTCATCGACGTACACCAACGGAAATACGCCAATTCTTGGGTTTGGCGGGTTACTACAGACGATTCATCATAGACTTTTCAAAGATCACACAGCCGCTTACTATGCTGACACAGAAAGGCATCACCTACCGTTGGGGAGATTCCCAGGAAACCGCTTTTCAGTAGCTGAAGGATGGACTATGCAGCGCACCTATTTTCTCATTGCCAGAGGGCACAGACGAATTTGTGTTCTATTGTGACGCGTCGATATAGGGACTTGGTTGTGTATTGAAGCAGCGGAATAAGGTTATTGCTTACGCTTCTCGTCAACTCAAGGTTCACGAACGGAACTACACGACGCACGATTTAGAGCTGGGAGCTGTTGTTTTTGCACTTAAGATATGGCGACACTACCTGTACGGTACCAAGTGCACTATTTACACCGATCACAGGAGTCTCGAGCATATCTTCAAGCAGAAGGAATTGTATATGCGTCAACGACGATGGGTCGAGTTACTTAATGATTATGAATGCGCTATCAAGTACCATCTAGGCAAAGCCAATGTTGTGGCCTGACGCTCTCAGTCGAAAAGATACTTTACCTAGGCGTGTACGAGCTTTGCAGCTCAGCATTCAGTCTGATCTTCCTGCACAGATACGAGATGCTCAGGTGGAAGCATTGAAACCAGAAAATGTAAGGGCTGAAGCCTTACGTGGCTCAAGGCAACGATTAGAACAGAAGGAAGACGGCGCCTATTATGTAACAGGGCGTATTTGGGTACCATTATACGGCGGTTTACGAGAACTTGTAATGGATGAAGCTCATAAGTCTCGGTACTCGGTACATCCAGGGTCGGGTAAAATGTACCACGATATTAGAACTACATATTGGTGGCCTAGTATGAAGGCCCACATTGCAACTTACGTCGGCAAATGTTTGACTTGTGTGAGAGTCAAGACAGAGTACCAGAAACCCCCAGGCCTACTTCAGCAACCCAGAATACCACAGTGGAAATGGGAAGAAATTTCCACGGATTTTGTCACTAGCCTACCTAGATCCCAGCGTGGGAACGATACTATTTGGGTGATCGTGGATCGACTCACCAAGTCTGCTCACTTCTTGGCAATCAAAGAAACAGACAAGTTTTCCACATTAGCAGACATCTACTTGAAAGAAGTGGTCTCGAGGCACGGGGTGCCCACCTCTATCATTTCGGATCGCGATGCACGATTCACGTCAGAACTATGGCAAGCAATGCACAAAGCTTTTGGCTCTCGACTAGACCTGAGCACAGCTTATCACCCTCAGACGGATGGACAGTCTGAGCGCACGATTCAAACCCTAGAAGACATGCTTCGGGCGTGTGTTATCAATTTCGGCAACGGCTGGGAAAAGCACCTCCCGTTAGTGGAGTTCTCGTACAACAACAGTTACCACACCAGCATACAAGCCGCTCCATTCGAGGCATTGTACGGACGTAAATGCTGGTCACCTCTCGGTTGGGCAGAGGTGGGAGATAGTCAGATTACAGGTCCATAAATGGTAGTTGACGCTACTGAACGAATAGCACAAATACGACAACGCATGGCGGCAGCTCGTGATCGCCAGAAAAGCTACGCAGATAAGCGTAGGAAGCCATTGGAATTTCAGGTCGGGGACCGGATTTTACTCAAAGTCTCACCCTGGAAGGGTGTGGTTAGATTTGGTAAACGAGGCAAGCTCAATCCACGGTACGTTGGACCATTCGAAATCACTGAAAGAATAGGCAAAGTGGCCTACAGACTAAACCTACCAGCTGAACTCGGTGCAGTTCACAACGTATTCCACGTGTCGAATCTGAAGAAGTGCCTGTCAGATGAGACCCTCATAGTTCCTTTTAAGGAACTCACTGTCGACGAGCGGTTGCAGTTCGTCGAGGAACCAGTTGAAATCACGGAACGGGATGTCAAGGTCCTCAAGAACACTAGAATACCTCTTGTACGAGTTCGTTGGAACTCCCGTCGTGGCCCAGAGTATACCTGGGAACGAGAAGATCAAATGGAACTCAAGTATCCCCAGTTATTCGAAAACCGTGCACCCACTGAGGCTGAAGCTACTACTGCAGAATTTCGGGACGAAATTCCAAATCAACGGGGGGATGATGTGACACCCCAAGAAAATCAGTAAATGATACAACTTAACTAGCTTCCTCAGTAACCGCATGCTAAATTTCGGGACAAAATTTCTTTCAAGTTGGGGATAATGTGACAACTCGAGTTTCCAAGGTTCCTTCTCTATACGTTACTTGCCTTACGTTGTGTTCTGTGGTTTGATACATTTTGTGCTGTTATGTGCTTGGTTTTATGTTGTTTATTACTTGCTTAGATACACTCCCTACACGATGAACACACTACCTCACGAAAACACTAAAGTGTTTTCGTAATCCCTGATCCAACGAAAACACCATCCAACGAAAACACAAAAGGTGTTTTCGTCCAGAATAGGTCTTGGCCCAACAGTGGTACCGGCCCAAACCCAACCATTGTTTGTTACTAGAACTAGCGGCCCAAACCTTTTACCTTTATATTGATGTTACGTAACTTAGTAATGCACAAAAAACACAAACCCTATTCTCCTTAGACTGTTGGTGCGGCAGACACTTTTGTTCATCGAAGCCCTTCCATTTGAAAACCGACCCTGGTGGTTGTCTTATATATTTACAGGACGTGGTTGACCAACCTTAAAACAAGTAAATTATCTGCCGAGCAAAGCAAAGGTGAGTTCACACCCTTACTAAGGCATGGGATTCCCAAGGGCTTGGGAATGGGATTGAAGGAATGAGATTGACTAGATTCGTACATACACTGTTACTAGACTACCATACCATCGTCCTCGGTTGTGCAGGACACATACGTAAAACCTACGTATACTTATGCTACTCGCTATCCTCGGTTGTGAAGGATACTTACGTAAAACCTACGTAAACCCCCGCGTACCCCTATCTTCGGTTGTGAAGGATACTTACGTAAAACCTACGTAAACCCCCACGTACCCCTATCCTCGGTTGTGAAGGATACTTACGTAAGACCTACGTAAACTTGTACGTATTACTGTTCTCGGGATATGTAGAACACTTATGGTTACGAATAGTCTAGTGGATATACAACATGGGAAGCCCCCACCAATAGAACGTACTATCGGCTCAGTAGAGCCACATGTTACCAACGAACTTACTATTACGCACTTACTTTCTGTGAAATCGCTCAACTAGTTGTTGATCCTCTGTTACATGCCTTGCAGGTCGTTAGATACATGGAGCTTGCACAGGGAGGAGCTGGTCGTTGTGGGCTTGGATCGTGATTGTCTTGTTAAACACTTATGACATTTGATACTTTACCATGATGGGTTTTACCTATTCGCTTCCGCTAAACAGTGATTACTTACTTATGCTTTGGAACCCCTTTCATATGGATTTGGTTTGGTTTAATGGCAATTACTTTTACTATATATATTGTTCAATATGATTGGTGGCTTGATCCTGGTCAGTCACGCTCCCAGGCGGTGATACTCCGCAGGTGGATTTTGGGGGTGTGACAGTACCTGCACTTAATCTTTTGGGGAAAAATACGTCGGTTTACACTGGTAAATACATTCAACTGACACATTTGAAAATGTTTATTTAAAATTGATTTGAATGCACAAGGCACAAACTCTTTTATAACTTGGGAAAATTATTAAAATCTTGTGAACGTATTACATGTTCTTTTATGCGTTCAGTAGCCCGGGTCGTGCCGGGTTAAAGATTTATAGACACACCACATTGCGTAAAACCGTAGTATGAAAACCAACGGCTACGTCTTTTAATTTAATGTCGACAATATATACCGGGTGTACGCCTACACCGGGATGTCGATGGTCGTGGCCATTTCGTAAAATGATGCCAAGGATATCCGGGACAACGGTCATTAAACCCCCCAAAGGCTTTTAAGAAACAAAACTGTTTAAATGAGCCGATCATATTATTTAATTAACCATCTAAGCGATGGAAAAATAT
The DNA here is from genome assembly GCF_002127325.2 of Helianthus annuus. Taxonomy (NCBI): domain Eukaryota; kingdom Viridiplantae; phylum Streptophyta; class Magnoliopsida; order Asterales; family Asteraceae; genus Helianthus; species Helianthus annuus. The sequence goes on from NC_035435.2 coordinate 117,611,430, forward strand.
AATGCTCAATCAAGCGGTATTAACATACCGTAACCCAAGCCCGTATAAGGGAAATAAGTTAAAGTATTTACCTTTGCAAGTATTATTCCTTAGTTTGATTAAATCACCGATAGCTTTTACTGGGCTCCTAATCTAGAACGAAGGTTTTAATTAACCTCTTAGAATCCTAACGGGTCTTTATATTGGCCGTAGCCTAGACCGGTTGGTTCCGGAATATAAATATGGTTTAATCGCGCGAAAAGGCAAAAACCGAGAATGGAATGTGATTCTGCCCCAAACAAGTTCAGAGACTTGTTTTATATGGGTTCAAGGTTCACACTCTGGATTTTGGGGTCCAAATAATATAATTTGACCCGTATCGGCTAATTTATGAAAACTAGTTTCATAAGCCGAACCGTGCGCGCAATAGGCGAAACGGTTAACCATGAGAGTCTTACGCTTATTTCCTATGTCAATATGCCTTAAAGAGGTTGTGGTATCAGTAGGATACCTTCCGTGATGCCCGTAACGAGTTTAAGTTAATATTATGCCCCGTAGGGGCTTTTCGGTCGTTTTAAAGACTTTTAAAAGGGCTTTTCGAGTTCTACAGGAAATCTGAGTTTCCCGAACAGTTTCTAAAGTCTAAAATACTTTATTTATTATTTAAAATCAGTGGTAACTGGAATCGGGTCAAAAGACCTTGTAGAACTCAAGTTTTGGCCGAAAAGGGCATATTCGGTATTTACCGAACCGTAGCCATAACCGCAGGTTATGAGCAAGGTAAAAATTATTAAAAATCCTTAAAATTCCCAAAATATTATTTTTACAACAGTGGGTAAAAGTTTTGGTGACGAAATCTTGGTTTAGATAGGCGTTATGCTAATTGCGCCGTTTATTACAAAAGTTTCTTATAAGTGCGCTATTTAGCATAACTCTCATTCTAGACCTCGGATTGACGTGAAACTTTAAGGACATGCTTATAATTTAGTAAGCAAGGTTCGGGTCCATTCACGTGTCCGAAATACTCGTTTTATTTTCAAAAGGCCGTTACGGTCAACTTTTAGGCGATTAACGGAAATGCGTAAAAGACTCGGACAATTTATGAACCGGTCACAGAGGTCTATACCATCATGTAACCTGGTTCTAAGGGAGTCCTAAGGCATATCTATACCTCACTAAAACGGGTCAGAACTGAAGTCAAAGCAAAAGTCAAACTTTTGCGACATTCGGCTCCGAACCGGGTCAATATAGCAAATGGTCGATTCAAACGAGCACCAACAAGTTTATATACTTAATATCATGTTTTATGAGTGTCTAAACAGGTTCCATAGCATATACATTACAGATTATGCATAAATCGCAAAAATAGTTTTCTGTTGACTTTTTAACCGTTCGTTTGACTCGACATTTGAGCTAGTTAGAGTGGTGATCAGAGGGAACCCTTTTAGAGGTTTATTACCCACATTAATACCAACTCATAACTACCTTTGATTCGTCATAAGACAGAACCATCACGGATTTATTTTAAAGTCAAACCGTATTTACGACGGTTTGGTTTCTAGCTATTTACTAAGCATGAATTGAACTACAAGGGATCTAAGCAACTTACAGGAGTTGAGACTTGATTGTAGAACAAAGAAGAAGACTTGAAAGCTTTTGGAATGATCAGATGAGAGTGTTTGAGTTGTGATGAAAGTTGTGAGCATAAGCATGCTATTTATAGTCAAATTCAAGCCTCTAGATCATTACAACTCATGCTATGGATGAATGTGGATCAGTGGCATGTGTCCTAGAGGGTTATGGGTCGAGTAGGGGGCAACCATACCTCTGAAAAACCCATAAATTCATGTCTTGGCGCTTAAATCAGCCAACAGCCAACAATCTGTCGCTGGGCGCTGCTTACGGACCGTATGGCTTCGGCCTTGCGGTCCGTAAGCCATAGGCGGATCTCAGCAATCACTCCCCCCTCCTTACGGTCCGTAAGGCATACCCTTTACGGTCCGTAAGGGGTTAAAATTAAATCTTTTTCAAATCTTTTTGTAATGATTAAAAATCTTGGTAATTAATTACCTGGCCTTTCGGGTTTGAAGGGGTAACTTTGTGATAAGGCCCTTGATTAATTACGATTAGGGACCTCGCGTTATTTACCCGTGTCGTTAAGCCCCTGGTTAATTTATTTATTATTCAGAAGGCTTTAATTTATATTATTGACGCTTTTAACCCTTCTCACACGAATTCGATCGTAACTTTCTCGTTTTATAACGGAACTTCGCGGAATTTTATATATTACTTCTGGTGAGTGTATAATACTGTTACAAAACCTTGGGAACGTTAAAGGGTCACTCAGAGGTATAATTTAAACATGTTGACATAGTTAACCCCTGTGGTTTGTAATCCCTCACTTTCTTCCGCGTTTCGCTTTCGTACGATCTATGATTTATTCGTTTGAAGGTATGAGCATCATTTAGGGTGACTATACAGTATTTTACCCTTTGTTGACATTTATAACCCTCGAATTTACATACTTTCAAGGTTTGTCAAATTTAGTCCTTTATTTAATATCAATGCCACGTGTAATCAAACGACACGTGTTAACACATCATTGGACACAAAAATTCGAGGTGTTACATCCTCACCCCCTTAAAATAAATCTCGACCCGAGATTTACTCAAATAAATAGGGGTATTTTTCTTTCATTGTAGCTTCGACTTCCCACGTATATTCAGGACCTCTACGAGCATCCCATTTGACTTTTACAATAGGTACGTGCTTTCTTCGAAGCTTTTTCACCTGTCGATCCTCTATCAACAAAGGTTTTTCTATAAACTTTAAGCTCTCATCTATATGCACATCTGTATGTGGGATCACCAATGATTCATCGGCGAAGCACTTCTTGAGATTGCAGATGTGGAACACGTTATGGATTCCATTGAGCTCTTCAGGTAAATTCAATTTATAGGCAACTGATCCGACACGTTCAATGACCTCAAAAGGTCCTATGTACCTCGGACTCAGCTTACCTTTCTTGCCGAAACGCATCACTCCCTTCCAGGGCGATACCTTAAGCAACACCTTCTCACCTACTTCGAAGTGAAGATCCTTACGTTTTGGATCGGCGTAGCTTTTCTGCCTGTCACGGGCAGCCTTGAGACGTTCCCGGATCTGGACAATCTTGTCAGTCATCTGGAAAACTATCTCTGGTCCCGATAATTGGACCTCTCCTACTTCCGCCCAACAAACAGGCGATCTACATTTCCTACCGTATAATGCCTCGAAAGGCGCAGCCTTTATGCTGGTGTGGTAGCTATTATTGTAGGAGAATTCGATCAGGGGTAGATTCTTATCCCAGTTACCGCCTAAATCGATTGCACATGCACGAAGCATGTCTTCTAGCGTTTGGATAGTACGCTCACTTTGACCGTCCGTCTGTGGATGGTAAGCCGTACTGAAGTTCAAACGCGTGCCTAAAGATTGCTGGAAACTCTTCCAGAAGTGAGACGTGTATCTAGTATCCCTGTCGGAGATAATAGACACAGGTATGTCGTGTAAGGCTACAATCTTATCAACATAAAGTTGGGCTAACATATCGGAGCTATACGTCTCCTTGATGGGTAGAAAATGAGCTGATTTAGTCAGCCTATCGACTATGACCCATATTGTATCGTTTCCTTTCCTGGTTTTGGGTAACTTGGTTATGAAGTCCATAGTTACGCATTCCCACTTCCACTCGGGAAGTTCAGGCTGTTGTAGCAAGCCAGACGGCTTTTGGTGCTCGGCTTTGACTTGAGCACAAGTCAAGCACTTTGCTACATGGGCGGCCACAGACTTTTTCAAGCCTATCCACCAATAGTTTGCCTTTAAGTCTTGATACATCTTGTCTGCACCAGGATGGACCGAATATTTGGAATAATGGGCTTCCTGGAGGATAACATCTCGTAGTCCTCCATAAATCGGAACCCATATTCGTCCGTTTAATCTAAGGATTCCATCCTTGCTAAGAGTCAACTGCTCCTCAGTCACTCCTAACTTTTCACTAGGATAATTAGCTTCCAACACAGCCTCTCGCTGCGCAGCTAATATCTTTTCAATTAAATTGTTCTTGACCTCAATGCTCTTGGCATTGATTCGAATAGGTTTTACCCTTTCTTTCCTGCTCAAGGCATCAGCGACTACATTCGCCTTGCCGGGATGGTACCTGATCTCACAATCATAGTCATTCAAGGTCTCCATCCAACGGCGCTGCCTCATGTTCAACTCCTTTTGATTGAACAGGTGCTGGAGGCTTTTGTGATCAGAATAGATCACAAATTTTATACCATAAGGGTAATGCCTCCACAATTTCAGTGCAAATACAACGGCACCCAACTCCAAATCATGGGTGGTGTAATTCTTTTCGTGCACCTTTAATTGTCTTGAAGCATAGGCAATCACCTTGCCTTTCTGCATAAGCACACATCCCATGCCTGTGTGTGATGCATCGCAGTAAACTACGAATTCATCTGTACCTTCAGGTAGTGTCAACACAGGTGCGTTGCTTAGCTTCTGCTTCAGAACTTCGAAGGACTCTTCCTGCTTTGGGCCCCAAGTAAACTTTTCCTTCTTCTTGGTTAGGGAGGTTAAGGGTGCAGCAATCCTCGAAAAATTTTCAATAAACCTCCTGTGGTATCCTGCCAATCCCAGGAAACTACAAATTTCAGTAGGCGTCTTTGGCTCTTGCCAGTTCATGACTGCCTCTACCTTAGCGGGATCCACTTGGATACCACGCTCACTCACAACGTGACCTAAAAACTGAACCTCTCGTAGCCAGAATTCACATTTCGAGAATTTGGCGTAGAGTTTCTCACGCTGTAGTAATTAGAGAATGCAACGGAGGTGCTTCTCGTGGTCAGCTTGGTTCTTGGAATATATAAGGATATCATCGATGAAGACTATGACAAATTTGTCCAAATATGGCTTGCAGACGCGATTCATGAGATCCATGAACGCAGCCGGTGCGTTTGTGAGCCCAAAAGGCATCACTAGGAACTCGTAATGACCATAGCGAGTCCTAAATGCTGTCTTATGTACATCTTCATCTCTGACCCTTAGCTGATGGTAGCCCGACCTCAAGTCAATCTTTGAGAAGTAGCTCGCTCCTTGCAGCTGATCGAACAGATCGTCGATCCTTGGCAAAGGATATCTATTCTTTATGGTAACTTTGTTCAGTTCTCGATAATCGATGCACAACCGCATCGATCCGTCCTTCTTCTTTACAAATAGGATCGGTGCTCCCCAGGGAGATGAACTAGGTCTGATAAAACCTTTTGCCAACAGTTCATCCAGCTGGGTCCTTAGTTCCTTCATTTCCGTCGGAGCTAGTCTGTAAGGCGCTCTAGCAATGGGAGCTGCTCCAGGAATAATATCTATTCTGAACTCCACTTGTCTATCTGGTGGTAAACCAGGTAGTTCCTCAGGAAAAACTTCGGGATATTCAGAAATTACAGGAAGATCCTCGATCTTCGGCTTAGGCTCTTCAATTATCACCTGAGCCATGTAAATGACACAGCCTCTGTTCAAACACCTAGAAACTTTGAGCATAGATACGTCCTCGGGCAATCCGTACTGCGTATCTCCTCGAATGGTAAGCGATTCACCACTCGGAGTCTTTAATACTATATGCCTTTTGCCGCAAATGATTTGGGCCTGATTATGGGATAACCAGTCCATGCCTAGAACAATGTCGAAACCTGCTAGTTTGAAAGGAAGTAGAGATAGAGGAAAAGAATGGTTCTTAATGGACATTTCACATCCCTCTAGCACAGTGGAGACGGTTTCTATCGTGCCGTCTGCTAACTCTACCTCGTATTTCACATCTAGGGTTTTGATAGGCATTTTTAATAGTTGGCAAAATTTTTGGTCTACAAAGGATTTATCGGCGCCTGAATCGAAAAGTACTCTTGCAAATATATTATTTACGAGAAAAGTACCTGTAAGCACATTGTCGTTCAGCACAGCCTCCTTCGCATCCATGCGGAAGACTCTCGCATTTGACTTCTTGGTCTCCTCCGCCTTTTTGGCGTTCTTAGGGCAGTTACTCTTGATATGCCCCTTTTCGTTGCAACCATAGCAGGTTGCATCCTTGATCTTCTTACATTCCACAGTCTTATGATCCTTGGACTTGCACAGTCCACAGGAAGGAGTCTTTGGTTGTGACTGTGAATTCGATGCAAACCTGCACTTCCCAGAGTGGGGTTTCTTGCAGATTTTGCAGTTGGGCCTTTCACCAGCTTGCCCATCCTTCTTCGTCTTAGCCCCTCTCTTGCCGTCACCGTTTCCACGGTGCTTCTTTCCTGACCTTCGTGAGGTATCATCCTCACGTTTCCTCTTCTCAGCCTCCTTGCTCCTTAGCGTCCTCAGACGGACAGCATCTAAAGTTAGAGACAAGGAGAGGTCAGTAACTGACCTGAAGGTCGTCGGCCGAGAGGCCTTTACGCTAGCCTTTATCGCAGGCTCCAAGCCCCCAATGAAACGGGCGATTCTTCTAGACTCTGGTGTCACAAGGTACGGAACCAGGCGAGACATCGTATTGAAGCTCGTCAAATAAGCCTGGCAGTCCAGGTTCGTCATCACCAGTGACACAAAGTCAGCCTCGATCTTCTCAACCTCATGCTGAGGGCAGTAGTTTTCCTTAATGAGAGCAATAAATTCCTCCCATGTCATCTTGTATAAAGCAGACTTACCTGATGCCTGCACCAAGCCCTCCACCATGCCAGGGCCTCGCCCTTAAATGACTGGGACACAAACTTCACCACATCCTTCTCTGCGCACCCACTGATGTCCACAATAGTGTCCATCTCATCTAGCCAGGTGATACAATCAACAGCACCTTTCTCCCCCGTAAATTCCCGGGGCTTACAAGATACAAAATACTTGTAGGTGCAACCCTTGGCAACAGATGCATCAGTGTACTCTCGTTCACGACGAATACTATTTTCAGCTGACGAGTGATTGTCGTCATCCTTCTTCGGTTGAGAGGGTGGTTTGGAGTGTGTCTTTGGTTTGGAGAGTGGTTTTGTTACAGATCTGCTATGAGACTCAGTGTATTGACGATCAAGAGCTGCCTGAACAACATTGTCAATTAGAGCCTTTAGCTGTACGCCGGTCAGATGCACTGGCGCATTGTCGTAGTCATCTTCATTAGTATGGCTATTCTCTCCGTTGGGATCCGCCATTGTAACTTGAATCTGTTACAGAAGATAACAAAATTTTATTCAGGAGATTATTATATAATTGTCTTTTATGACAATTTGTCAACCATGGTAACAGAGACCATATTTGGTTATCTTATTACTCACTTAGTTTTAGGATTTGAATACATCCTATTTTAGCTATAACAATAATATTGGCGGCATAAAGCCTAATCACGAGGATGTTTTATACTATTAGCCGAGATTTCAGAGAATCAAAGGCATAGAGATTTGAACCGTAGTCCTTTTATCTCTTTCTGACAGGGAGTCATAGACCACCACTGCTTTTTGTCTTTATAAGACAATTATTATGGCCCATAGGCACTACACCTCTAATGGATCTTTTAATATGGTTGGCCCGTAGGCACTACATCACTTAATGGATGATTTAATAAGGTTTGGCCCGTAGGCACTACATCACTAATGGATGTTTTAAATAGGATTGGCCCGTAGGCACTACATCACTAATGGATGTTTTAATAAGTGATCATCTCTACTGATGATTTACCCATGATTTATAAATCATTTAGTTGGGTTTTGAAATCCTTAAAGGATTATTGTATAAGAATGACGCGCGTGATTTTAACGAATCACATCTGCTATGATTGTTAACGTGCTTGCAGCGGTTAACAAGGAATCTGAATCTTTTAATTAAGTCCTACCATCTTGACCGGATCTTAAAAGACATCAGGCTAGGTTTCACTCGTAAGATTCTTTATTTAGGCAGATCACTTTAAAAGGAATGGTTTTGATTTATTTCATACATATTAAAACAAAACTCATAACATACATTTCATAATCTCAAATACAGTCACATATTGCCCTAAACGGGTCTTTTAAATAGTACATACCTCCATAGAGGTTTTAAAATGAATGACAAGTCCACGCAGGGACTAATATAAGATAGGTGTCCATGCAAGGTCTAAAAGATAAGTCCACGTAGGGACTGAAATATGATAAGTGTCCATGTAGGGACTTCTTTTAAAGTAGAAATTACATTAGTACTACTATTAAGGGCTAGTGGTCACGTTTCTTCTTTTTGCCCTTTAGTAGGTTCGCCAAGCCTTTGAGAAATCCTCGGTGGCTCTTTTTCTCTTCCTCGAACTCTCTCTCCACACGATCTAGTCGATGGAGTATCTCTTCCTGTTCAGGAGGAGAGAAACGTGGTTGTGGCGCTTGTTGCGGAACTGGAGGTCTGGGAGGTATTGGATACCCATGAGCTGAGTAGTCCGGAGCTCCCATGTTTCCATGTGCTCCGTCAGGGTAGCGTGCATTATATCTAGCCGACACCACATATGGGTCGCGCTCATAATTGTAGTTGTAATGTGCTTGTGACGGTTCGAACGGGTTGTAAGCCGTTGGACCCGTGTAAGCAGGTATGGGTTGGTCATACCCAAATGGTGGCGAATTTGGTGCAGCTGGTGCGGAGTTCGCCTCCTGTATAGGACTTGAAGGTCCTTCTTCTTGTAGTGGCGGATAGTGGCTACTACTAGAGTGTCGAGGGGTGCTGAAGTGGATACCCCCTCCTCCTCGTGTGGACATACGAGCATTTGTTCTCCTACGCCTTGGCGGATCAGGTATTACTGGCTGCGCCGGTGGCGGAGGTGGTGGCGTAACTGCCACAAAGCGTGAATCCTCAGAGGGATCCTGTGGATGTCGCGGTTGTTGTGATGTCTGTTGAGGTGGTGTGTAGTACCATTCATGTCGGTCAAACAACGCTTGGAAACTATCTGGTCCCTGATAGGGTGTGCCATGGAAGGATGACCCATCAGAGACTTCTATCGGATGCGTGGGCGTACCACGAGCAGGTTCCGTTGGATCAGTATCTTCATCCATATGATCCTCGGAGAAATGATCTTGTGGCCCTAGTGGAACAAAACCTGAAGGTTCCTGTATGTAGTCAGCTGGATTAAACTGACCTATGAAGTATGGAGTAGGGTCGTCGTAATTCCGGTGCGATACCGAACGTTGTAGAGGTATGAAGGAAGGTTGCGGGTTGTTGGGATCATTTTCTGAGTTTGGCCCAAAGAAGTGCCGGTATGATGGCGTCGAGCTGTGCGAGGTGGAATGCCTCGCAGGTTCGTAAAGGTCTCTTCGTCGTTGTGGTTCTTCGCTCCTCGTCATTGAAGGAGATCTTGTACCTGACGGTCCAGCTTCGTGATCGTGATGTGTCACGATATCTCCTCTGCCTCTTCTTCCCCTTCCTCTTCCTCGGAATATAACAGGTGGCATTTTCCTGCTTTATAAAACTTTAAATACCAATAATAAAAGAAAAAAGACAAAATTGGAATAACAATTCGAATTTTGTCCTAGGTTCTTGTCTAGACTCAAGTATGTGCAATTGTGTCATTGAGATTAAACACAATAGGATAGTGTTTAATTCGCTCAACGTTGGCTCTGATACCAACCTGTCACACCCCGATTTCCACGTGTTTCACCGGTGGGCCCGGTGGGGGATTACCGTGACGTAGTTGGCAACAATATAGTCAAACCACACAATTATATAAATGCACAGCGGAAGCTTAAAGATAAATATATACTTCAACCTCTGGTTGTAATATCAAATGTATTACAGAAGTTGAATATATCCACAGCGGATCAAAATAAAAAAATATTGTTCATTCAGATTCGGCATCGAGTTTGCGAGACTATTCATGATGCTTAGGAAGCTAATACCAACCAATTTCGTATAGTACCTGCACTTAATCTTTTGGGGAAAAATACGTCAGTTTACACTGGTAAATACATTCAACTGACACATTTGAAAATGTTTATTTAAAATTGATTTGAATGCACAAGGCACAAACTCTTTTATAACTTGGGAAAATTATTAAAATCTTGTGAACGTATTACATGTTCTTTTATGCGTTCAGTAGCCCGGGTCGTGCCGGGTTAAAGATTTATAGACACACCACATTGCGTAAAACCGTAGTATGAAAACCAACGGCTACGTCTTTTAATTTAATGTCGACAATATATACCGGGTGTACGCCTACACCGGGATGTCGATGGTCGTGGCCATTTCGTAAAATGATGCCAAGGATATCCGGGACAACGGTCATTAAACCCCACAAAGGCTTTTAAGAAACAAAACTGTTTAAATGAGCCGATCATATTATTTAATTAACCATCTAAGCGATGGAAAAATATAATGCTCAATCAAGCGGTATTAACATACCGTAACCCAAGCCCGTATAGGGGAAATAAGTTAAAGTATTTACCTTTGCAAGTATTATTCCTTAGTTTGATTAAATCACCGATAGCTTTTACTGGGCTCCTAATCTGGAACGAAGGTTTTAATTAACCTCTTAGAATCCTAACTGGCCTTTATATTGTCCGTAGCCTAGACCGGTTGGTTCCGGAATATAAATATGGTTTAATCGCGCGAAAAGGCGAAAACCGAGAATGGAATGTGATTCTGCCCCAAACAAGTTCAGAGACTTGTTTTATATGGGTTCAAGGTTCACACTCTGGATTTTGGGGTCCAAATAATATAATTTGACCCGTATCGGCTAATTTATGAAAACTAGTTTCATAAGCCGAACCGTGCGCGCAATAGGCGAAACGGTTAACCATGAGAGTCTTACGCTTATTTCCTATGTCAATATGCCTTAAAGAGGTTGTGGTATCAGTAGGATACCTTCCGTGATGCCCGTAACGAGTTTAAGTTAATATTATGCCCCGTAGGGGCTTTTCGGTCGTTTTAAAGACTTTTAAAAGGGCTTTTCGAGTTCTACAGGAAATCTGAGTTTCCCGAACAGTTTATAAAGTCTAAAATACTTTATTTATTATTTAAAATCAGTGGTAACTGGAATCGGGTCAAAAGACCTTGTAGAACTCAAGTTTTGGCCGAAAAGGGCATATTTGGTATTTACCGAACCGTAGCCATAACCGCAGGTTATGAGCAAGGTAAAAATTATTAAAAATCCTTAAAATTCCCAAAATATTATTTTTACAACAGTGGGTAAAAGTTTTGGTGACGAAATCTTGGTTTAGATAGGCGTTATGCTAATTGCGCCGTTTATTACAAAAGTTTCTTATAAGTGCGCTATTTAGCATAACTCTCATTCTAGACCTCGGATTGACGTGAAACTTTAAGGACATGCTTATAATTTAGTAAGCAAGGTTCTGGTCTGTTCACGTGTCCGAAATACTCGTTTTATTTTCAAAAGGCCGTTACGGTCAACTTTTAGGCGATTAACGGAAATGCGTAAAAGACTCGGACAATTTATGAACCGGTCACAGAGGTCTATACCATCATGTAACCTGGTTCTAAGGGAGTCCTAAGGCATATCTATACCTCACTAAAACGGGTCAGAACTGAAGTCAAAGCAAAAGTCAAACTTTTGCGACATTCGGCTCCGAACCGGGTCAATATAGCAAATGGTCGATTCAAACGAGCGCAAACAAGTTTATATACTTAATATCATGTTTTATGAGTGTCTAAACAGGTTCCATAGCATATACATTACAGATTATGCATAAATCGCAAAAATAGTTTTCTGTTGACTTTTTAACCGTTCGTTTGACTCGACATTTGAGCTAGTTAGAGTGGTGATCAGAGGGAACCCTTTTAGAGGTTTATTACCCACATTAATACCAACTCATAACTACCTTTGATTCGTCATAAGACAGAACCATCACGGATTTATTTTAAAGTCAAACCGTATTTACGACGGTTTGGTTTCTAGCTATTTACTAAGCATGAATTGAACTACAAGGGATCTAAGCAACTTACAGGAGTTGAGACTTGATTGTAGAACAAAGAAGAAGACTTGAAAGCTTTTGGAATGATCAGATGAGAGTGTTTGAGTTGTGATGAAAGTTGTGAGCATAAGCATGCTATTTATAGTCAAATTCAAGCCTCTAGATCATTACAACTCATGCTATGGATGAATGTGGATCAGTGGCATGTGTCCTAGAGGGTTATGGGTCGAGTAGGGGGCAGCCATACCTCTGAAAAACCCATAAATTCATGTCTTGGCGCTTAAATCAGCCAACAGCCAACAATCTGTCGCTAGGCGCTGCTTACGGACCGTATGGCTTCGGCCTTGCGGTCCGTAAGCCATAGGCGGATCTCAGCAATCACTCCCCCCTCCATACGGTCCGTAAGGCATACCCTTTACGGTCCGTAAGGGGTTAAAATTAAATCTTTTTCAAATCTTTTTGTAATGATTAAAAATCTTGGTAATTAATTACCTGGCCTTTCGGGTTTGAAGGGGTAACTTTGCGATAAGGCCCTTGATTAATTACGATTAGGGACCTCGCGTTATTTACCCGTGTCGTTAAGCCCCTGGTTAGTTTATTTATTATTCAGAAGGCTTTAATTTATATTATTGACGCTTTTAACCCTTCTCACACGAATTCGATCGTAACTTTCTCGTTTTATAACGGAACTTCGCGGAATTTTATATATTACTTCTGGTGAGTGTATAATACTGCTACAAAACCTTGGGAACGTTAAAGGGTCACTCAGAGGTATAATTTAAACATGTTGACATAGTTAACCCCTGTGGTTTGTAATCCCTCACTTTCTTCCGCGTTTCGCTTTCGTACGATCTATGATTTATTCGTTTGAAGGTATGAGCATCATTTAGGGTGACTATACAGTATTTTACCCTTTGTTGACATTTATAACCCTCGAATTCACATACTTTCAAGGTTTGTCAAATTTAGTCCTTTATTTAATATCAATGCCACGTGTAATCAAACGACACGTGTTAACACATCATTGGACACAAAAATTCGAGGTGTTACAGAATTGCTTGGGTTTCTCAATTAGGGTTTCCTTAATAGATAATTAATTTACTAAGTATTAATTTTAGTGTGAGTTGTTACACACGGGTCCCCCCGCTTTCACCATTCTGCGAAGCTCTTGATTTTTGTTTTCCCCCTAACTCTCATTGGGGGAATCGCTGCAATTAAAATTAAATACAATTAGTGACAAAATTTATAATAAATGAAAAAAAGTACTAAATAAATCTGATAACTTACGATCGGTCTCGTGTGTCCCTCCCCGAAAGGATCCAGATGTGGTGGATCCCTAGCTCCGTCTCTCCCATGTCCCCGGGGGAGCACATCCGCCATGAGATAAACAATTACTAACCAAAAAGAAAATATTTTTCCTACAAAGTTACAAATGTTGCAACAAGTGTATCAAATAGAAATTAATAGAAAGTACAACAAGTTTAACTAATATACAAACAAATATTTCAACAAGTGTTTCTCTAATACCAACTAATATAGATTACAATAACTTTTCTTTTAATTAAACTCGATGTCATAATCGGGATCGTCCTCATTATAATTAGTCTCGACCTCCAACACTTCATCGACGATAGCCGTTGGGGGATCAACTTCAGTTGCAGGCTCACCTGAGGTAACATGAGAAGACCCAATTTGAAAGTATTGGGTGAGGTTGATGATAAGTGAACAGTTAGATGAAGAGTTGTTGTGGACAACGTCAATATCTTCTGAGTCATTATCAACATTTTGAACCGGCTCGACGCGGTCATCATTTAATGGTCGATCCCAAATTTTCCGATGATTAATGTTTCGACTAGTGTTGGTGCAGTTTTTGTGTCCGATGCTGTTCGAATAGATTAGATTTATTTTATGCTGATTTTGTAATAGTTAGTGAAACGATCAAACGAACGTGTATTGAACCGCTCGTTTGAAGTGGTCAAACGAGAGGGTTGTTCGTTTGACCGCGTGTGTTTGCAAGACAAGGGAGTGTGGCTATAAATACCAACCCCTAGTCATTTGCAACACTTGATGAAGGTTTTAGACTTTGGGGGAGAGATCACCACTTGGTCTCTCCCCAGATGTATTCTCCTTTGGTATGGTTCGGTTTAGCTTGTAACGGACCGCTTTGTAATGTTATGCAACTGAATTAATACAAGGAAGTTGTGTTATCCGTCTCTAATTCTATTTCTCCCGTCTTGAACATAATCACACACTAATCACAGGTCACGGTCGGAATCATGAACTTACAATTGGTATCAGAGCCACGGTACCCGACTTAGTGAATCTAACCATTTACTAAGTCACGTGTGCTCTAAATCAGTGATTTTCATGGTTTTTGTTCAAGATGTAAATGTGGTGAAAACAAGAAAAATTCAGATTTAGACCCGAAAAGTATGGATCTAGACGAAACAGACCATACACAAGGGTTGGGTTTTATGTTTTACACCAAAATTATCAAGTTTTCATTATCACTTTGAGGTAATTTTCGTCAAATCCTCAGATCTGCAAATGAACAGTGGATGTGTTCTTGAAGAGAGGTGGCGGCTGTTGAAGAAGCACTAGGGTTTCTTCATTTCAGGACCCACGAAGAACTCCCATCCACGAACAACCCCAGCGAAGAACCTCAATGAAAAACCTGCTGTGAAGAACCCCCCCCCCCCAATGAAAAACCACTCCCAGGCGAAGAACCCTTAGCCGAAGAACTCTCAGCCGGAAAACCCCCACCCTGCCGAGAAACCTTTCACGAAAAATCCAGCCATGCCGAAGAACACTCTACCGAAGAACACCCCGCCGAAGAACCCCTTGGAAGATGAAAATGTCTTCCACGAAGAACATAGTTCGTTGGAGGTTCTTCGTAAGCCTCCAACATGTGACCAAGGGTTCTTCGTAATGCATGACCCACGAATAATCTAAGGTTCTTCGTGGATGTATATTGTTCTGGTTCTTCGTAGGTGGCTGCACATATGCAGATGCAGACTTGCAGCAACAAAATAAACAAACACTGGAGCAATAAAAGGCCTGGATTTGAGTAATGCCGCTAACCCCCCGGAGCAGATTGTTGTAGAACTGGTCGGGATTGTTGCCGATTGGGGTCTCCACACCCATGCCTGTCAATCGGGATTTGATCGGAGAATCAGTGGTAAGGGGGTTCCAGAGAAAAGCCTCAACTTTGATCGAGAAAACAAGGGAGTTTTTTTTTTGCTCTGTGTGTATCGAAGAAAGAGAAAGAAAGGATGACAAAGATGATGTTGGCGGCGTACAAGTTATCACAGAGTGAGAGAGAGGGGGGATTTTTTATCTATATTTTGTCTGGGCTTGTGGCTCTTTATGAGAATTGGGCCTCATCAAAATTGAAAAGTCCAGCTACTTGGTGAGAGATGAAATTCGCTGGTTTGGGTTCACTTTCATTGATTGGGCCAACATTATAGTGCACAAGAATCTTGTACAATTCGTGTACTATGTTGGGTTAAGGTTGTTTCATTGTTTGGGCCTTTATTTCATGAAACACTATTTTTGACAAGTTGATTCATGAGAAATTGTTTCGTGAGTTGCAAAGTAGGGGTCGGATGTTCGTTAAGTTTATTTGAATTAAGCTTTATCGTCAAACTCGTACGGGTTCGGGAGCGCGGGGATGATGAGGCATGATGAAAACAAATGATTTTTTAAGAACGTGGGGTAGTCACGGTTACCGATGCAAATGTCAAATTTGGTGACTTGACTATTATGGGCCAAAAACGGTATATTTATTTCCGCACGTGAAAAATGTGTTTTTGTTATCAGTGTTCGTAAATACTCGAAAGAATTTTGTTTATTGTCATATTCTCGCATTTGGTAATGATTGAAGGAACCTAGAGAGCCAAGACCGGTCCTAACGAGTTCACAAAGTCGAAGAGCTATGCCTATGATGGAAGTTTTCGGATTAGGTGTTAGCAGAACTTTGGAGGGATACAAGTCGGATCCTACGGGGCTAGGGGACTTTCTTTATCAACTAGAATATGCAAAGAAGAAAGTTAATTTCGTGATTTTTCGAAAAACCGAGAACATTTGACAGATTCTGCTCAGTGGAGAGAATTTGTTCAGTGAAGTTGACGACAGTTCTGCTCAAAGGGGGGAATTTGTTAGCGTCTAGAGATTTTACCAAAGAAATGGGAGGATAAAAATTTTCATATGTTTTGGATTTCTTTGGTAAATCTCTAAACGCAATCACAGGTGGTGGAGTTTGTGATTTTCTGGTGATACCAAAGGTTCTGCGTGGAATGTTTTGCACAGACACATATTTAAGGATTTTAATTAATTCTCCAGCTAGCGTGAAGGGTTTTGCATGGAAACATACAGGTATCTAAAGTCTGCAGTAGTTTCAAAATGTTGTTCACTGAAGACCTGGGGAATCTTTATGAGATTACAGGGATCTGGGTGTAATTCAATTCGTTGAGTTCGCAAACGATGTACTTGGTCAAGCTGACATCCTGAGTACTGATGCTGAAGATCCATAGTGCATTACGTGGTCAACTTCACAAAGGCGAGACATTGAGATCTGGATGTAGTTCAACCAAGCATGCTGGTTGAGCTTGCAAGTGATATACTCGGTCTAGATGGCTTCCTAAGTGTTGATGCTGATGATCAAAGTGCATTACTTGGTCGATTCCACAAAGATGGTTTACAGAAGACAGTTCACCAGAAAACTCTACCAATGTAGTATGCTTGAATGAAATGAAGTTCTTATGACAAGATCAAGACTTGATGCAGTTTTTTAAAGAATGGAACCCTTATCAAATGTCGGTTGGAGTATTGGAAGATCAACAGAAGATCGGTCAATTTAGCCTTGCGAGGAGATTGCACAACATCCAACACGGATACGCGTACTTTGAGGGGGAAATATTATACGAGAAGCTTCAAGGGTTTGGTATTGCTTTGAAGACTCAAGTCAAGATACTACTTACCTGGATCATCAGTAAAGGGGGAATTTGTTAACACAGAGAAAATGACATCAACAAATACTTGACTGAAGATCGATTGCAGTTGCATTTTCAGCATTCAACAGCAGCGGACAAGGGGGAATTTGTTGGTGCAGTTTTTGTGTCAGATGCTGTTCGAATAGATTAGGGTTATTTTATGTTGATTATGTAATAGTTAGTGAAACGGTCAAACGAACGTGTATTGACCCGCTCGTTTGAAGTGGTCAAACGAGAGGGTTATTCATTTGACCGTGTGTGTTTGCAAGACAAGGGGGTGTGGCTATAAATACCAACCCTTAGTCATTTGCAACACTTGATGAAGGTTTTAGACTTTGGGGGAGAGATCACCACTTGGTCTCTCCCCGGATGTATGCTCCTTTGGTATGGTTCGGTTTAGCTTGTAATCGGGTCGCTTTGTAATGTTATGCTACCGAATTAATACAAGGAAGTTGTGTTATTCGTCTCTAATCTTTCCCGTCTTGAACATAATCACACACTAATCACGGGTCATGGTCGGAATCATGAACTTACAACTACCCATCTATGTTTTTTTTTTGTTTCGAGACGGTTCTTGGATGAAGAACACTTGTTTGGCTTGCGAAGCAAATATGAGTTGATCGTCTTTGTCCCATTCATGTTCAATGCTTATACCGGTGATATTATTGTCATACTTTACACCCTTTCGAGTATCAAACAGCTTGCACCGAAATAGGACAGTTGAATAGCCATTTGTATAATGCAACTCAATAATTTCTTCTACTTGGCCATATAAATTCACACCATTCTCTCCAGCCACTTCTACCCCAGAGTTTTGTGTTGCTTGTTTTGCATCACGTTCACGTGTCATAAACCTAACACCGTTGACTATGCAACCAGTGCAAGTTTCAGCATTCATTTTCGCACCAATTGAAAGAGCATACAATTCTGGGTGGAATTCTGGAGAATTTTGTGTTTTTGTCGAATGGACCTAACAAGAGTAAGAATGCTTGTTATATATGTATTACCTAACAGATGTGGAGTAATGCGTGTTATTCTAACCGTTCGATCATGATAAGGAATGAGTGGCTAGGGTTTATTGTGGGACACTGGGTTCCGGATCAATCAATAGCAGCGACATATGACATGTCACCGCTATTGCCCCATATTCTTGTAGTGTATAAAACCTATTCCAAGTTTAAATTATCAGTGCGAAGATATCGAATTACTTTAAATAAGGTGTGGGTTGTTTGATATAGCTTTTAAGATAAAAACAAATAGTGTGGAGTCAAGAAAATCTGATCTAGTTCATACCAAATGACATGTTTCAGCGTGAAGTTATCATTGGAGGTGTTCAATAATATTATATATTATATATTATTATATTAAAATGCATATGAGGAGGTAAAAGTAGTAATTTTACATTAACTAGTTATAAAAACCATCGCTGCGTGCGGCGAAATTTTTTTGTTATTTAGTCTGTGTTTATATGCGCATGAAATCACTGCGAATGCGTTGTACACAGAACCGCTGACAAGAAAAAAAGGAAATGTAGAAAAAAACTAAAAAAATAACCGAAAGAAAATCAACTAAAAAAGTTATATGGTAATGATTTTGTTCGGTAGAAACCCATAGTCAGAGATAAGCAAATAGTAATGGACACCTGTACCGAATTTCCTGAACTAAAAGATCCTAAGTACCAGTTCGGTACTGACATTTGGCGTTCCTGTTACCGGTTCGCTACCGGTATTTACCTTCATATACCGATACCGTAATCGGTATTTTCGACACCAATACCGATTCCTTATTAGTTGGCACCAAGCTCATCCCTACCCCTGAAACTAAAAAAAGTTGTACGATACTGTTGTTGTTCGTACGGTACCCGTGATCAGGGATGCAGTACAAAATTTCTCGAACTAAAATATTATAAAACTCAATCGGGTAACGAGTTTTGGCGTTTTATGTACCAGGCTGGTGTTGGTTTTACCTTCATGTACGGATAACGAACCGGTATTTTCGATACAAGTATCGGTTGACATCAAGCTTATCAAACTTAAAACGCAAAGAAAATAACAATTATTATAATATAAAAAAGTAAAACTATAAAATAATATTTTTAATATAAATTATAATATAATTATAATTATAATTATAATTATAATATAGTATAATATAATTATAATTATAATTTATAATATAATATAGTATAATATAATTATAATTTATAATATAATATAATATAATTATAATTATAATATAATTATAATTATAACTATAATTATAATTATAATTATAATATAATATAATATAATGTAATATAATATAATATAATATAATATAATATAATATAATATAATATAATATAATATAATATAATATAATATAATATAATATAATATAATATAATATAATATAATATAATATAATATAATATAATATAATATAATATAATATAATATAATATAATATAATATAATATAATATAATATAATATAATATAATATAATATAATATAATATAATATAATATAATATAATATAATATAATATAATATAATATAATATAATATAATATAATATAATATAATATAATATAATATAATATAATATAATATAATTATAATTATAATTATAATCTATCTACTATAATAAAAGAAACCAAGTTTTGGACACGTGTTATTTATTGAAGCCATCTATTTTTATAGATGATTAATATCAATTAAAAGATAATTATACAATTAAATTTAATATAAATTTAAACAATTCATATAGGAGATAATATATATATATATATATATATATATATATATATATATATATATATATATATATATGTGTGTGTGTGTGTGTGTGTGTGTATATATATATATAATATTTTAAAATAGAGTAATTTACAAAAATCGTCATTTATGTATGTCACTTATTGCAAAGTCCTTTGTCTTCAATAATTACAGAAAATGTACTCGATGTTTGCAAACCCTTGCAAGTTATGTCCTTTAGCTCTAACTCAGTTAATTTAAATGATTTATTTATTTTATTAAACTAAAATAGTTAAGGGTAGAACCTATTCAAAAATGTTTAAAAGGTGTTTATTGGTTCTATACTTATATTTTCGTGTTCAATTCTCAACTCAAATACGGTAATCACTATGTTTACGTGACATTTATAAGAACAATCACCGCAATCACCCCATCGATCGTATATTGAGTATATCCGTTAGTTTTTTAAGATATAAATTTTTATTAGATTCATTCAACCCGTGTAATAAACAAGGTTTTTTTTAAGATATAACATTTTTATTTTTTACTATAGAAAATTACATTTATGCAACTCGTGTAATACTCGGGGTTTTAAAAATATAATTTTTTTATTATGTAGTATATAAAACTAGATTTATTCAATACATATAATACATAGGATTTATAAAGATATAACATTTTATTGTTTGATATATAAAATTACATGTGTTCAACCCGTATAACACAACCTCCCGTTTTAGTCTCCCTAACGGTCGAACTTAGTCTCTGTAACGCCCTGCTTTTTCATACTTTCCATAATTAGAAAGCTCGCCTTGTAATGCTATTTTTGGAAATCTTGTATTATTGTAGTCGTCTTTTCGTTGTAAAATCCGAGACTTGGATCATAAATAAAATTCGTATTTCTTTAAATTCACCATCTACATATTCATACATGTTCATACGTTGGAATTCATTGTACATCGAATCCTTATTTGTAATTCATACTTATACGATACTTATTCACGGTGCATGTCCATGCTTGTCCTTAAATTGTTGATACCTAAAAACCCCTAATAATATACTTATTTATACAACGGTTAATCATCTAAAATGTGACATATACTTGTCACTTACAAACATGTTACATACTTGTATATTACACTTTTTACCTAGTTAAATCATGTTTTATTTCATATTTCACCTTGTTACAAGTTAGGGGAAACATTGTTGCATATTATTACACAACTTAATTAACAAAATTACTCATTATAATGTTTTAAAAAAATAAAAAAATAAAGAAACATGGCAGCCCCAATTCAGCAAAATTCAGCCCCATATAGTTGGGTTTTGTGGGCTAGTTTCAAGGTGTAACCCCTTCTAAACACTTACAAAGCCCAATCCATTGAAACCCTAATCCTTCCCCCTATAAATACCACTTATAACCAGCCTCCCTACCACTTTTGCAACAATAAAAACTCTCAAAACATCCTCCAAACCGTAGCTGAAAGCAAGGGTTCGAGCAGATTGACACCCCTTCACGAAAATAAGCATAACTCACTCAATTCTTATCCGATTCACTCGATTCTTTTTCCTACTACTTTGTATTGACCTTATCTACGTTTCCATGGGTTTTTCACAGTAAATAAGTCCCTGGAACTCCAGCAAAAAGGCTCCAAAGTCCACTGATTGTTTTTGTTTTCATGAAATCCTTGTTATTTCTTACCAAACTTGAGTCTATCTCATCTCAAACCTATGTCCTAATGCTTACAACACTTTAGTGGTTGGTTAGGCTTAAAAACAAGGTTGAGACACTTAAAAATCAGAGGATTAAACCTCATAAACTTGGTGTTTTGTTTAGGGTTTTTAACCCACAAGTCATGTCAAACTTTGTCTTTGATACATGAGTGATTATGGAACAACTTGGGTTGTCCAAACATACAATCCTCACATGATTTGATGATTTCTCTTAGTTAGTGTGTATATTTCTTATTCTTTATTGTATGTTCATGACCCTCCATGGTTGTTTTTTTTACATCAAGTGTAGTGGTGAACACATAGAGGTGCCTAAATGGAAGACTTGATCTTCCTACCTCCTACATGATTTCTATGACATTTAGAGGTACCAAAATGAAGATTTTAATCTTCTACCTCATGCTTGAACTATTGGACATATATTATATAACCTAAATATATTATTCGAATAATCGAATCTTTGATGATGAACTAGTGTTCATATGTCGGGGTACTAGATTACATCATCCTAGACTATGATAACTTGTCACGATTCTAATGGAACCTTGTTCCATGAAAACATCTAAACTCCTTCGAGTTTCCTAGTGTCAAGAACAAGCATCATATGTATTAAATGATTATTTTCCATGTTATTCTCATATCTTATTTTTATGTTGTTTTAAATACCGAATCTCGACTCTAAACATACTTGAACTTTAACCCTTATATATTCGGACTCTAAATCTCTACTCGTCAACAATTGGATAATCGGAAAGCATATGCAAGCCTTGTGAGTATACTCGTATTCCCCCTTTTACTTTTATCACTTTTGGGGTGTAACATGTTTTATCTATCAACAAACTTACACATGAACGTTTTGCTTAAACACATGAACATTCCTATAACATGCTTGTATACGTGATGGCTTGATACTTTAAACTTGGGTGAAACTTATGTGTTGAACTTATCATTAACTTCGTACGAGCCAAACCGTGACATATGTAGCGCTATAGGATTAACGACCCGCCCTTTATCATCGGTAATGTCATGAGCATATTGCGTTTCCTTGGTTTGATATGTTAGACACATGCCATGTTTAAATGTTTATCTTGAATCACATGCTTGCTATGAGGAATTGTTTAAACTTATCTTTTACTATGTATGTATCAAACTTGTATACTCGCCTTTGCCTTTGCATTGAATTATTTTAAACATGTTACAGGTTGATGAGGATGTTGCTAAGAAAAGAAGTAGCGTTGAGGCCTAGATACACATATAGACGTTAGGGTTTAATATGTTGTATCAATTTTGTTATGTTGTCATGTTATTTTGTTAAACTTGTTGTATTTGAATTTCTTGTAATGTTGACAATTCATCTTATGAAATGAAATCGGATTATTTAAATACTTGTCACAATTATTAGCGTTATGATGTCTCGAGCAATCTTCACACTTCGTCTCATCCCGATGTTTCCGCCATTGGTTGGGGTGTGACAGTCTTGCTCCTCAGCTCGACGAGGTTTTTAAAATGTAAATTTTTTATTATTTAATATATAAAATTAAATTTACTCAACCTGTACAATACACGGGGTTCTTAAAGATATAACTTTTTTTTATTATTTAATATATAAAATTACATTTATTCAACCAATGTAATAAATGAGATTTTTAAATATATAATGTTTTATTATTTGGTATATAAAATTGCATTTATTCAACCCGTGTAATAAACGAGATTTTTAAAGATATTTTTTTTATTATTTGGTATATAAAATTGAATTATTCAACCCGTATAATACACGGGGTTCTAACCTAGTTATAATTATAATTATACTTATAATTATAATTATTATAATGTATAATTTAAGAGTTTAATTAATTAAAAGTATTAAAACATAAGGTATGAAAAATTACAATTTAAAAATCATGCGTGAAACTTGCATGTGATTATGAAGATTTAGCTTTAAAAGATTTTACTATATGCTTAAAAACTTATAATTGCTTAAAGTCTTAAAATATGCATCATAATATTGTATATATAGAGAAAAAAAAACTAATGAATTTCAACTGAATTTACAAGTTGATATCGAAGTAATGGATTAAGTGAATCAATTCTAACTATCAAGTGCTTGAACATAAAAAAGATATTGATTTGGTGCCATAACAACCAATATGATTTTAATTATTTATTAGTAACTTTTTTTTTGAAAGGTAATTATTTATTAGTAACTAACATTTATTTAAATAAATTTTTAAAAGCTCAAAATACATTATTGGGCCTAGCCCTAAAACACTTTCTTATATATATTCTGCATTGCACAAACACCAAAACCCTAGTTATGTTTTCTCCATCGATGGAAGAAGTATTACCTGAAAATCTCATCCTGGACGTTTTATCAAGACTTCCGGTGAAAACAATCATCCGCTTCAAGTGTGTGTACAAAAAGTGGCGTGATCTTGTTTCCGATCCTTACTTTGTCCGTCTTCATCTCTCGAGATCGGGTGAGGCTCTATTGATTCACAAGCCCGAGACTTCAAACTGGGCTGGAAGTTTAGAGTGGGTAGAGATGAAACACGAAGATGATTACCACCTCCACCCGGTGAAGAGCAATAATCCTTGTTATGGTCTCCTTCTTTTCCCGGGTTCTGTCAATGGTTTAATCTGCGGTTATCGGCCATATAGTTTCGTTTACATACTTAATCCTGTTTTGGAAGAATATATGACCCTTCCTATATTACCATTTAAGAATGCGATATATAGTTATGGTTTCGGTGTTTCAGCAGCAGGGGAATACAAAGTGATACTTTGCAACGGGAGTGTAAGCGAAAATAAGGTTTACGCGATTGATCATATTTTGGTTCACACCATTGGCACTAAGGAATGGAGAGTTTTGGGACAAACCCCTAACCCACCAAACTTAATAAAGAAAGGTCCTGGAGTATTTCTAAATAGTCATGTGTATTGGCTTGGTGATGGCCAAATTTACGGTTTTGATTTGAATAGAGAGACATTTGATTTATTTCCATCCCCTCCAGGAGATAACAACGCTGAATCTAAGGAAATGTTGGGAGTCCTAAAAGGTAGGTTAAGTCGAATTTCTTGGTGTTCATTAGGATTAGATATTTGGGTGATGAAGGAAACATCTTGGTATAAAGAGAGAACTATCCGAGAAAATATAAGCCCTATTCTTCACTCACAACCCTTGTGTCTCATAGATGGTTTAAAAGGTACTAGTATTTTGATAGTCCATGATGAAGCAACAAACGAGCTTCTTGCCTATTGTCTTAACACGAGTGCTACTCTACACCTAAATTATCAGGCCAAATCCTTTAAGGTAATGACTTATCGTCCTAGCTTTGTTAAACTCCACAGCTTTCAGAGAGCCTGTTCGGTGTATGACAAGGTAAGAAAACAACATTATCATTTTTATTGAAATTTCCGTTTGTATTTCTTATTATCTTTCGGCCGAGGAGTTGAAGAAAGTTTCGGTTGGTTGCGACTAATCTGCCATAAAACTTCTTAAGAAAAGAAGGCTTGAATGCAAACATACAGACAGGGAAGTTTGGTTAATCTGTGTTGAAGAGACCATTGAGTTGTAGTGTTTGTTAAGACAACATTTTAACTATGTTTTTATTTGGCTTTTGCTTTGATTTAGTTGACTCAGCCTAATTTTTTAGCGTATAATATATATGAAATCTATTCCAAATTTGAGGTAATTATTGTGATGATATGGTGGTATTGATTTTTTTTAATAGCTTTTTAGAAAAAAAAAAAAAGTACAAAAAGTGTGTGGGACAACATAACCCTACCCAATTTGTAGTCTCATTCTTTTATGAATAATTTCACACTCCATCTTTCACCTTGGATTAAATGGTAGAAAATTTTATTTCTATTGAAAGATGTAGGTTTAACTTTCACTTGGTGTAGAGTGATACACGGGTGGGTATAGGAGACTTAAGAAATCTGGGTTCGATTCTTAAGCCAAACAAGTTTTATTGGTAATTTCACCGTCATGCCTACGGACAAGTGAGTTACCGGGTTTTCCCCAAAATTGGTAGACTTTGATTACGCTCGAAGTACTCCGTTTGATCTAATGGGTACTCCAAAAGTGATCAGGATTGAATGATTGATTATGTTTGCCATTAAAAAAATATTCACACTCCATTGAATATCCTATTTACCCAAAATGTTCATTGGGTGTTTTAAGTCATGTACTAATACGCTCATTGGTGTCTTAATACATTCCAATAAGGGCCCAGGGGTGGTTCCGTTATACAATCACGGTTTGATGTATAACGCGTGAACTTTCCATATTCCCACCCCACCTCTTGTATAACGCGTGATAAAATCCACGGTTTGATGTTTTCGTTATTTTTTCAACGCCGTGATGAGTTTTATTGTGAGGGTAATTGTTGGTTGGAGGGAAATTGTTGGGTGTGGTGGTGAGTGATGACCATCCCCACTAAAAAAGGTTGTGAGTGATGAAAAAATGGTTGCTGACATGGCGGAACATGGTTGGCTATTGTGAGTGATGGAAAAATAGTCACTAGTGACCATCCCCTCTCCCCTAAATCAAATTTTAAATGCTCCAGGTCGAATCAAAGTCAAATCAGATTTCATTTTTTTTTTTTGTTCTAATTTGAATACTCAACCCGCTAGCTTTTTTTTAACGGCAACTTTCATTCACCGGCACCTAGCAAGACGCTAGGCCCAAACAAACAACACCGCTTACAAACAAAACCTACACCAATCCGACCAACCTATTGATTTACATGAAGATCTATTTTTAATCCACAAGTACCCAAGCAATTTTATGTCTTCAATCACTTTGGTCGGACTAATCTCCTTGTTAGAAAAGATGAGATCGTTTCTCGCCTTCCAAACGCACCAACATGCCGTCGTGATGATCCCGGACAACACTTTGTTTTTTATCCGCCCCAGATTAGCACCTTTGTGAATGAGGAGCAAATCCGAACTAAAAACACAAAAATAGGCGCTATCCCACACCATGTGCTAACAAACTGCCACACTACCGTCACAAATTGGCATGAAGTAAACAAATGCTCGCTTGATTCCTCATATTCGCCACAAAAGCTACAAGTCAATGTGCCTACATCGATATTCCGATTACTCAACGCCACTTTTGTCGGTATCCGATCCCTCTCCGCCTTCCACACAAAAATATTAACTTTCTTAGGCACCCATCAATTCCACTCTATCACAAAGGGAGCTGCCATGCGAGTCGAATCAAACAGAATTTTCTTCATTGAAGCAACCGAGAACGAGCCGCTATCGTCATTTAACCACACCCACCGATCCGGGCGTTGCTGAAGATTGACCTGATGCAATAAATTTAGACAATCTGCCAGCTCCACTCCTTCTTGTTGATTAAGTCTACTCCTCTTCCATCTCCACTTCCATGAAATATTTTGACCATTTTTTATATAATAGTTTACTACCAAGCATGTTTTGTCCTTCTCAAGTTTAAAAATATTAGGAAACATGCATTTCAATGGTTCTGAGGAAACCCATGCATCAATCCAAAACCTTGTTTTATCCCCCAAACCAATCTCTCCTTTCAAAAGATTAGATAAATTAAAATTCGAACCCGCCAATTGATTTTCCAGTTTCGCAATGGAGTTCCACGTACTTGGTAGTCGTTTCACACGTGGGAGAATAGGCCATGACTGATTCGACGAATGAAGAGCAACGATCAAATTTCTCCACAAAGCATTCGGTTCGTTTTTGAATCGCCACCACCATTTAGTAAGTAGCGAAATATTAGCATCTTTTAGTGGAGTTAAACCCATACCCCCGGCCTCAATAGGGGATGTGATCGAATCCCAACTCACCCACCACATCTTGTTTCTATCTTCGTTACCCCCCCCCCCCCACAAAAAAAAAAAAAAAAAATCCTTCGTTTCGCCTCTAATCGTTCAATAACTTTACAAGGAGCTTTGAATAACGAGAAAAAGTAAGTTGGGATGGTTTCCATAACCGCCTTTAAGAGGGTCAACCTACCACCCACCGATAACACCGAAGATTTCCATGAGGCGAGTCTCTTGTCAAAAGCATTCAACACCGGGATCCAACTACTCTCACGGTTCATGTTAGCACCCACTACTAAGCCAAGATAAGAACACGGTAAAACACCCGCTTTACACTTGATATCCTCAGCAAAAACCCTCACCTCATCTTGATCTACGCCCACCCCAAAAAGAAGAGATTCGCATAGTTAATCTTAAGGCCTGACACTAAATGGAAACACCTCAATAGACGAGCCAAGTTGAGCACATTGATAGATGACCATTCCCCCAAAATGAGAGCGTCATCCGCAAAAAGCAAATGGGATTTAGTCGGCCCCTCGTTAGGTGATATAAACCAATGAAAAAGATTTACCTCAATCGCTTTCTTCATTATACACGAAAACGCCTCCATACCGATGATAAACAAAAAAGGGGATAGAGGATCGCCTTGCCTCATACCCCTCTCAAACTGAAATTCAAACGATGGTGAGCCATTTACTAGAACCGATGATCTCGCCGAAGATAAAATCGCCATCACCCACCTTCGCCACTTAGGAGGAAAATTCATTTGCTCTTGGACCGAATCGAGGAATCCCCAGTTCAAGTGATCATATGCTTTTTCAAAGTCAATTTTGAACATCATTAACTTTGCCTTCCTCGTTTTCACCTAAGTTACCACCTCATTCATAATTAGAGGCCCGTTAACAATGTTACAGTCTCTTAAAAAAGCCGATTGTGTTTCGGAGATGATAACGGAATTCAAAACCGACTTTATCCTAGCAGCCAATAACTTGGATATCGCTTTGCTCAAACATCCAATCAAGTTAATAGGTCTGAAATCATTAATGCCAAGCGGGTCGGCCACCTTCGGGTAACGATATAAACGAAGAACTACATCCCCTCGAAATAGAATCGGTCTCGTAAAAGTGCAATACCGCTTTTTTAAAATCTTCCGCCACAAACTCCTAAAACTTCTTCAAAAATCTAAAATTAAATCCGTCGGGGCCCGTTAGCTAACAAACATTTCCCACAAAATATTGTAATCTTGATTGGGATAGATGAGTAGATTTCAATATTCGAGATTTAATTTTGTAATTGTCGAGATTTCAACAGCTTGCTGGCCTGCTTTCTATATTTATATATAAATTCTGCCGTTAAAAAAAAAAAATCATTCCCACAAAAGTCAACATTACAAGTTTCATCCACCCTGATTGATCTCTCATCCAACAACAATCGAATAACACTTACATTTGAGAATTCAAATTATTATTTTAACTTCAAAATGTAACAAAAAACCTCAGTCGGTCGATTTATCATAACTGTAAAATATGACCGTAATTCCAATTTGCAATGATTTAACTTTTCACTGGCTCCAATAATAGTTTTCACAGAAAAAATAAATAAATAAAAAACTATGATTGGAAAATAAGAAGCCTTAGAGCATTCACATCCATTCCACTATATTTTAACCCTAAATTACACTAAAAAACACTACAGTTTCTCTCTTTTTTTCAATTAAATAATATTTTTTATACCTTTATCATTATCTTTTCTCTCTCCTCCAATCACAACCACTTTCAAAATATATTAAAAAATTATAGGGGTGAACAGTGTCCCCCTAAATATACAGATGAATAGTAACATTTTCTCTCTCTTCCACTCACAACCACTTTTTATACTTTTCATATTTTAGAAACATCACACTGAGAATATGATGCCTTGGATGTGAATGCTCTTAGGGCTCAGACGGCCTAGTTATCATCAAAATGAAATCAGTTAGTAATTCTAACATTTTATAATGGGAAAATCACGAAAATAGCAAAATCAATGCCGTTTTTTTTTCATTTTGGCCAATGGACACACCTCACCGAGCCGTTTCAGCATGCTGAGACGGCACAAGATTTTATTTTAACGGCCAGCCAACCGTTGAGTGCCACGTGTCCGACAAAGCCTGTAACGGCTTGAGGATGCTGCAGTCCACGCCACGTGTCCGACCAATGTTGAAAGATCTTAGCCAAGCCGTTACAATCGGCTCCTGTTGAAAGATCTTAGCCGAGTTCCTTCAATGAGCCAAGCAGTGTGCTTAGGTTGTAGCCGAGCCGTTACCGTACACACGTGGACCCCACTGCTGCCAGCCAAGCCGTTTCAGCTGGGTCCGAGCCGGTACAGCTGTCTAATGCCGTTTCAATATATGGTTCGAGCCGTTTCCGCTGGCTCCGAGCCGTTTCAATGCTTTAGTTTATAGATTTATATTTGTCTGTTTTTTTTCTGTGTGTTTGTGCAACAGATTCATCTATAGTTATCAAAACATTTAGCTTTTGTAGAAGGAACTTACCAACTTAAAATTATGAAGATTCGTTTGGTTGTATACAGCGGCGGAAAGTGGGAAATCGTTAACGTAAAGTTGGAGTATGTTGCTGATGCTGATTCAAGTAGACGTGGTTTAGAAATTGAACCCAACCTTTCATACACTGCTCCTCTAAGTAAAGTGTCAAACATGTGTAGTTCTACAAACATTACGAAGTTATCGTATCGGTTGTCTTCATTTAGTGATCCAATTGATATAATAAACGATGAAGATCTTGCAATGTTTTATAATTTTGCTATGGAAAATATTTTTGAAATTTATAAATTATATTTCGTTGAAGGGTTTTGTGCTGGGTCATCTAGTTTTTCACCTCCAAAAAAATTTAAAGTTCCTGATTTGAATTTCTGTACTGATGAAGAAAATTATGATGTTTTAAACGACTACCAACCAAATCCTGATAATTCATTTGAAAATTGTTTGCCATCTTCTTCAATTACTTTTGAACCAGGGCACGTATTTAATAACAAAGAAGACATGAAACTTGAGTTGGGAAAAAATGTTTGTTAGAACACTTTGAGTTTAAAGTAGATAGATCTTCTAAAACTCGGTACGAAGTGTCCTGTTTGGTGGACGGTTGCGTTTGGTGTTTTCGTGCATACAGTTTTGGGGATAGCGGGGTGTTTTTTGTTAAGAGTTTTAACGATAAACACTCGTGCTCGAAGACGCTAACGTACCCACATCTTCGTCAGGCAAACCCAAAGGTTGTTGCTCACTATTTAAAAGAACCTTTAAAAGACAATGGTAGAATATATCGTTGTAATGAAATAGTGAAATATTTTAGACAAAGATTCCAAGTTGAGATAACCACTAGTCAAGCTTGGCGTGGAAAAAGTCTGGCACTAGAGCTTTTACAAGGAACAAGCAGAGATTCGTTTGCAGAACTACCATTTTACTGTTACAATCTAGAGCGGGCAAATCCTGGTTCTGTCACTCATATCAAGACTGATGACGAGTGTCGGTTTGAAATGGTCTTTGTTGCGATTGGTGCTGTGGTAAGTTACAGCAGTCTCTGTTTTTTTCGTCAAACTACATCTTGTTGACGTTTTTTAAATAATTTTGTTTCAGATTCGTACCTTTATCTGTAATCTAAGACCGGTGGTGATCATTGATGCTGCACACCTAAAGAGTGAATTTAAAGAGACGTTATTTTTAGCAGTTGGGATGGATGGAAACAACCAAATTTTACCAATTTCCTATGGAATAGGAAAATCAGAGGATGGTGAATCTTGGACATGGTTTCTGTCAAAGCTTAAAGAATGTATCGGTGAAATACCTGACATGGCGATAATATCGGATAGAGC
This sequence comes from Helianthus annuus, assembly GCF_002127325.2. NCBI lineage: Eukaryota > Viridiplantae > Streptophyta > Magnoliopsida > Asterales > Asteraceae > Helianthus > Helianthus annuus. Next base: position 117,642,475 of record NC_035435.2, read on the forward strand.
GAATTCTATACACCTAGCTGTTAGAAACGTCTTTCCATATGCTTATCATGGGTTATGCTGTCGTCATTTAATGATGAACCTACGTTTACCCTCTGATAAAAAAAAGAAAATGAGAAGCTGTGGTGGAAGACATGCAAATCGTACCGATTGTCTGATTTTAACGAGTCATTCAATGCTCTTTGTCTTGCCGTTCCTAGAGTACGTCACACTTTAACAAGTATTGGGTTCGGTAGATGGGCAAGGGCGCATTGTCCAGGCAATCGATATCATTATATGACATCTAACAGCGCGGTGTCTATTAACGTTTTATCTAGACACTCGCGTAAAATGCCGGTAACGCAACTCTTAGAGTTCTTCCAGAAATCAGTACAGAAATGGTTTTACGATCGCCGTTTGCAAGGTATTCATGAAAAACATTTACTTACACAATGGGCACAGAAGAAAATTTTTAAAAAAATTGAAGGGTCTAGAACCTGGACGGTTGCTGGGATTGGGTTAAACAGTTATTCTGTCGCAGACAGTGGAAAGGGGGGTTTAGTTGACTTTGTTAATGGAAGTTGTAGTTGCCAGTTTGGCAGGTTTCTGGTTTACCGTGCGGGCATGTTATTGCCGTGTCAAAATTTTTAGGTGAAACCGATTGCAGTAAGTATTGCTTCCCGTGTTACTCAAACGAAGTCTATAAAAAACTTATGAAGAAGCGATTAATCCTCTTCCTCATAGATCCGAATGGGAGACTCCAGAAGACCTTATCAATCTTCAATCGCCGCATATGACAAAACGCCAGGCCGGTCGTCCTCGAGAAAACCACCGGATCTTATCCCGCGGGGAAGAACCTACTCCCCTGTATTGTTCCCGGTGTAACTCATACGGTCATCATCGGGATGTCTGTCGGCAGCCCATGCCGTCAGAAATTCATACTCGCAAAGGCCCAGACAAAGGAAAAGGGAAAGAAATCGATGATCCTGATCATTTTACACAAACTCCGTCTAATTATATGTATCCGTCTTTTAACTTGGGAGACTTTTAATACTATAATTTATTTTGTGTATTTTAATTTCTCAAATAATGTAGTAAGTCTATTTAGTTGCAAATAATTAATATTGAAAATCATTTCATTACAATATGTTATTTTTTATATTACATGCATACATAGAACCATTAAACATTAACAGGTGTGAAGCGCCCGGCATAGAGTTCATCTGCCATGTACCGTCTGTGTCTGAAACAAGCATCCTGAACGTTTCCTTCGTTCCATGTTAAAGAACGATCCCGAACAAGTTTTTCCATTAGCATACATATGATGACTCCTAAATTTCTGCCAATACGATCTGTTTGATCAGGCCACACGAAATCCCCTACTATTTGCATGGCACGCGTCTCATATATTTCTAAGTGTTGCCAGTACGATACACATCCGAGAAACCACAAAAATAGAGACTCAAATTCTAGCACAATTTGATGTACTCTTCTGTGTACGCAAAATGAATCTCCGCAATTAATCGTGTCACAAGTGTTGACAAAAAAAATTCTTAATTCTAGTGACTTTAGATTTATTTTAAAAAGCAACCAATTTTGTTCCTTGTCCGGTATAGGAATGTATACCTGCAAAAAGTGAATAATCTTAGGTTCTAAATCAATGTTGTAAATAAAAAAACAAAAATTCATAGCAAAAAAAATATTACATCAAACACGTTTAAGTTCTTATTCCAAAAAAAACCCTGACATTTAACTAATAACCGAAATGGTCTTCCACTTCAGAATCATACTCTACTCCTTCCATTTCCGCATGATAAGCTTCAAAACGCACTTCATCGTACAGTCTTTCGAAATCCAATTCCTCGTCTGAGTCTTCGTCAGCAGTAACCGTCAAATATTCTTGTGGAATAATCTGGTCCAAAGGACGTTGTCGTTCATCGGTGTTAGGTAACGGCACAAGCGCCTGACACTGACCTGAACCGCTAAAAGGTGCTTCACGTGTTGGCTGTTGCACCGGGTTTGGGGGGTTACGAGTTTGGGAATTGTTTGGTTCGGGGTTATCTGAGGGTGGGTTTAGGTGGTTAACCGGTTGGGAAATGTTGACGTTGATATGAATGTGTAGATGAATGTTGTGTTCTTGATTTGCCATGAGGTAGAAAAAAAGGGGGATGCCAGTTGAGTAGTTGAGTAGTGGACCAACATGTGTTTAAATAGGTGTGGAGTAAGAATGAGAGTCGTGCTTCGGTATATACGGTATAAGTATTTACAACGTAAAACAACAGTAAATATAAAATCTTAATAAAAAAACGGATATAATAAAATAAAAAAAAATTAATTAAGCCTACCGTATCAATTTCCCAGAATGGAGGATATGTTGCTGTAGAACCATCTGCGTATCTAGTTGCATCAATATCTTGTTCATTTAACATGTCGAAGAAATTTCGCGGTAGAACTGTCCAACGATAATCATTTGACGACAGCGTCCATGCATTTATTTCAATCTGTCGTTGATACATGAGTTTGTTACACCATGCTTTTACGTGCTAAAAAATAATGGTAATTTATTTATTACAAAAATAATGAAATTGATTTTTATTACGGAATGATTTATTATTAAGGTACCGTTTTTTGAATAAAACCCGCTCCAGTAAATCCAAGCAGTCCCCCCCCCCCACCAAGCTTTTCCTAGTGGTGTTATCCCCGTGTATGAAGAATAGCGAGTAGGATTATCGCCATCGTAGTAAAATTCAAGCACATTTGGAGACCACTGGCAATCCCGATCCCGTTGATTGATCCAAACTGTGTTTTGTACGGAAGGAGGAATGCTTGTCATTGGTAATGTTTTAACAAATATGTCTTTGTATAAAGGTGGAACAAACATATATATACATATATAGAGGAGTACAAATTTATTTAATTTTTTAAAACCAAAATACTACAATTATCTTACAACTACGGGTTCATCATCATCATCAAAGACGTCACTTGTACTATCGGGTAACACGGAATCATAAAATAGTAAAGCTAGTTGACGTCTCATTCGTTCCGCTGTTTTCCGAGTATCTTCACCATCGTTCAACGGTTTTTTATTTATCAACCTGTCAAGAAATATGCAAACCCAAACTCCACAGTCTCCCAAAGGTCCGGACTGCTGAGGAGCATCGGTTGCATAAATAACTTCGAAGGGATAATATAACGGTAATTGTCTGTGGACATTATAACCATGAATTCGTAGCCAATGATCAAACACAAAATTTATATGACACACCACATCCGTTCTTTCCTTTTCCAAAGCATTTAAAAGGCTAAAACAGCAACAAATTAACACAGTTAGCAACATGTATTTTGGAGTACTAATCAGTTAAATCGGCCTAATACATGTCGTATATCGTCAGCGTGTAATCGACAAGGTTGAAAACGCCTAAAAACCAGTGGAGGCCTTGTATAAACAATGGTATGTAAACCTATATAATTATTACGCAAAATATTAAATTAATTCAATACGAAATACATTTATCCAGTAATTAAATACGTTCGTTCCACATTACCTCGTCAACAGTATGTATTGGTGGAAAAGGTTGAACCTGCCCAGTGAAGTAACCTTTGAAGGTCTGGTCGACGGCCCGCGATCGAAAATAATTCTGAAAATATAGGGGTAGAATACTCCAGCGATCACTTTCATTTCTTGAATGATACAAGTGGATTATAACCATGAATTCATAGCCAATGATCAAACACAAAATTTATATGACACACCACATCCGTTCTTTCCTTTTCCAAAGCATTTAAAAGGCTAAAACAGCAACAAATTAACATAGTTAGCAACATGTATTTTGGAGTACTAATCAGTTAAATCGGGCTAATACATGTCGTATATCGTCAGCGTGTAATCGACAAGGTTGAAAATGCCTAAAAACTAGTGGAGGCCTTGTATAAACAACGGTATGTAAACCTATATAATTATTACGCAAAATATTAAATTAATTCAATACGAAATACATTTATCCAGTAATCAAATACGTTCATTCCACATTACCTCGTCAACAGTATGTATTGGTGGAAAAGGTTGAACCTGCCCAGTGAAGTAACCTTTGAAGGTCTGGTCGACAGCCGCGATCAAAAATAATTCTGAAAATATGGGGGTAGAATACTCCAGCGATCACTTTCATTTCTTGAATGATACAAGTGGATCATCCACCCAAATATATGCTGTTAAACATTCTAAAGTTAGTTTGAAAACAATATACAAAAAACATAAATTTATTTATTTATGGTTTTTATATACAGACGGCATTACTTACATCATCGCTTAACCAACCGCAACCGTCCTCGCCCAGCAATGACTCCCAAAAATTTGGACCGACAGAATTCCCCACTATTAGGGAAAGATGTTTACTGTCGCTATCTGGATACCACAGCTTGATGAACGCAATTTGTCTATCTTCATTCCTTAACTTTTTGGCTTGTTTATCTTTCAATCTTATGTGTAACACCCCGAAATTATAAAACTTTATATTAGAATTATAAAGTTTAAATAAATGAGAATTTATCAACTAGGAATTTATAACCGAGTTAATTAACAAGTCTAAAAATAACTTACGATGGGGTTAAAACAACAGAAATGTTATGTTAAATAAATGGAGGGGCCAATCTTGTAAAAACTAGAACTTGAATTACTAAAATAGTAAAAACAAACCAAACACCCCATTCTAGAGGTGTCTGGTCGATCAACAAGCAGGGGCGACAAAGGGGTTCTTCACCCAAACCCTAGTTTACAAGAAAAACCACGAATTGAAGCCTTAAATCAGTTAGAAATCGAAATCCAAGCATAAAATCGTGATCACCTCGTCAAAGGGATCATAAGGTATGTCAAATTAGGTCATTTTGATTCAATCCAAATCTTTGCTTATGATTGAAATTGAATGTTTAGCTTGAATTAGTGATAGTAAGCGTGAAAATTGGAGTAATACCAGGTTTGGGGACAAACCCTCAATGAATTCTTGTCAAGATCTTGCATGTTAGTTGTAAGGATCAAAATCACTATAGTGGGTGATTAGTAAGTTAGTAGAACTTGATAAACACTAGGATTAAGACTCTTGTTCTAGTGAAAACTGAAATTGTGAGATAATCTCTGAAATTGTTGATGTTAAAATATGTGTATTTTGTCTAATTGAAGTTAATTTGAGTGATAATTTCAAGTTATGAACTTGGTTTAGATAATGTAGAAATCTGATCCGCAAGGTGTTTGATAAAACACCTAAATGAGGGTTAAAATGTTAAAGATTGCTAAAAACGCAGATTTGTATATGTTATGAATTAATGCGTTAAAGCTTATGAAAGAGTTCTAATCTTGTTATGAATTGAACTCTTTAGGCAAGGAATCCGGAACGTCAAGTGGACACGCCGGAAGTGATACCCGCGGAAAAGGTGTGCTTTAAAAGTACGTGACTTTAGTCCCGTTAAATTATGCTTAAATGCTTTGGTTTGATATGTAATTGATGTTGTAGTGTAAAGGATGCGTTTGATGAGTCGTTAAAGTGACGAAGTACACTCGACCATTAAACGGGTCAAAATAAGGACTTGGAAATTAGTTTGGCATGTCAACAAAGTGATAGTCTTCACTAAATAGCCAAACGGGTCAAAAGATGCTTTTATAAAAAAAAATCATGAGAATAGAGACTTGAAAGTCTCGTATTTCGTTAAGTGGTGGATTGTACCACGCTATTAAATTGGCTATATTAATTTTAAAAAAACTAAGAACCCGGGATATTGGGTCAAACAATAGAAGCTCTATGAAAGTGTCGTTTGAAACGGAATGCTTGAATTCCGAAGAAACAAGTAATTGGTCCTAAGGGAACGCAAAGCCATGGAATGGCGCGAATACACCAAATATATGAGCCCAGGAATTTGGGTAATTATGTCTAAAAGTTTTTAAGAATGGAGAGGAGGTGCTATGCATTTTCACTAATGGGTTGGATAATTGAGACAAGGAAATTTGAGAACCGATTGTCGGTATCTCGGTTTCTGTGATGTAAAATTTACATGGTTGAATCCGTAATTTTATTACGGACTCATAGGAAAAAGAATCGGCTAAAACGGACAAGCGAGTAAAAAGTTATGATCTTTAAAAGTTGGAAAATAATTAAAGGGCAAGAATGCAGAGTCCACCGTAAATTACGGTGGAACCGTAATTTAGGGTGGAGATTAAAATGATACGGTGAGAAGCCCCTGTTTTACGGCAGAACTAGGGACATTCCAGGTCCACCGTAACTTACGGTGACACCGTAAGTAAGTTACGGTGGAACCCAGAACAAAAATCATATTTTGTTTATTACTTTGTGTTGTTAGAATCTATTTATACGTAATGAATTAATGTCAAAACTAATGTTTTTAGTATTTGACCCTAGGTATGGATGAGTTCCCTTCCGGATGGTGATCAAGACGTTATTAAGAACCGAACACGCATTTTGAAGCTTCCGCACTAAATATAATTATGTCTAGAACTTTATTATGTTGTAAATGCTTTTGTAAATCATGTTTTAAATCCCTTAAACTAGTGATTAGTTTACTAGCAAGGGTTAACTTTTAACTTGTTATGCACTATTGTACAAGGTTTTGGTAATTAAACAAGTATGTATGGTCCTTAAAAGAAGAAAAAGTTTTTATAGACTCTGATTTGTACCTTAACTAATATAATTATTAATTATATTCCGTCCAAATACTAAGGGTGTTACAAGTTGGTAATCAGAGCTCAAGGTTGTTAACAAGTGTGTTCGGTTCAAGCTTGATCAAGCATCCGGTAAGAATTAACTTATTATGATAACAAATTATGTCTTATGTAAGAATGAGAAAGAAACTGAAGTGCATGGGAAGAGTGTGCTAACACACTCAAACCCGGGAAGTGCACCAAATTTGAACGGTTAAAGCAAGTTGAGAACTTGACTAAACTGAAACAAAAGGAAGCAATGTTATAAATGAAATGTTTAACGTTTAAATGTAAACATTTCAGTTTTAAAGATGACGGATAAGGGAAATGACGAAGCGGTGCCAAGAGTCACCGAGCAAATGAGAGAAGTGATTGCTGAAGAGGTAGGAAAAGCAATCGAGAACAGTTTGTCGGGTTTCATCGATAAAATCCCAAACACGGTGTTATCAGTGGTGGATGAAAGAATTAAGAAATTGGAGGATAATGCCAATTTAGCTAAGGAGAAGTTGGGAGAGCGTAAGGGTTGCTCGTACAAGGAATTTATGGCATGTAAACCGCCACTCTACCACGGAGAAGTGGATCCGATAGTGTGCCAAAGATGGTTGAGTGATATTGAAGGGGTGTTCGAGAGAACCCACTGTGATGCAAGTGACTTCGTAGCTTATGGCACCGGTCAGCTGAGAGGTCAAGCAAAAGACTGGTGGGATAACAAGAAAAAGGAAATTGGTAGCAAGGAGGCGAAGGCGACGACATGGGACAAGTTTAAGGTACCATTTCTTAAACATCACAGTCCCAAAGCAGTTATCAATCGGATCAAAGAAGAATTTATCCAGCTTAGACAGATCACGGGAACCTTTCTCGATAAACTAAGGTTTTGTGATGAATTGGTGACAACCGAAGAGCAAAAGGTGTATTACTATTATAATATGCTAAGTGCGGAGTATCGGGAGTTCATGACTCCCTCAAAATACGAAACCCTCACCGAAATCATCAACGCCGCTCGAGAAAGAGAAATAGAGTTAACGAATCAAATTGAAAGGGGTGAAAGAAGGGCACAAGAGGTTAACCCAAGCCCTACGAAAAGGGCACGCGTGACCGATTCATCAAAGAAACAAGAAGGAAAGAGCAGTACGCCAAGTTGTAAAGTGTGCGGGAAGGAACACAAGGGTGAGTGTCGATTTAAGGATAAGCCGTGTCCTAGTTGTGGGAAGGCAGGGCACACGGCTGCGTTGTGCCTGGGGAAAGTGTCGTTGTGCTACAAATGTTATCAGCCGGGTCATAAGAAATCTGAGTGCCCGGAGTTGGTCGGAAAGAAGGACGATAAAAGTACGCACACAGAGGCACCAAAAGCAAAAGCAAGATCCTTCCAGTTAACAGCAGTGGAGGCAAAAACGGAGCCCGATGTGGTCTCAGGTATATTTGCCATAAACTCAATTCCTGCACATGTGTTATTTGATACGGGTGCGAATAAGTCCTTTATTTCACATGGACTTATTCGACATCCTTCCTTTGTACTAACAAAATTACCTATGCCATTAGAGGTAAAAATAGGTGATAACAAAAATTTCCTTGTGTGTGATATATGTCGAGATTGCAAGATAAGTATAGATGATGAGGAATATCCAATAGATTTAATTCCTATGTCCATGGGAGAATTCCAAGTAGTGGTCGGAATGGATTGGCTATCCCGACATCATGCGAAAGTCATGTGTTTCCGCAAGGAGATAAGATTAACATCTCCAAGTGGGAAATTGGTTATCATACGTGGTGAGAAAGAGGGTAAACCTGGTATGTGCTCGATGATAAAAGCTTATAAGCTCATGAGGCACGGTTGTAGGGCATTCATGATATACGCAAACAAACCAGACAAGGGATCACTAAGGATTGAAGACGTACCGGTGGTACGTGAATATGCCGACGTGTTTCCGGAAGACCTACCGGGAATACCGCCAGAACGGGAGGTAGAGTTCGGAATCGAATTGATTCCGGGCGCGAAACCCGTGGCCAAGGTGCCGTACCGGCTCGCACCCTCAGAGTTGCAAGAATTAATGTCTCAAATTCAAGATCTCCTCGACAAAGGGTTTATTCGCCCAAGTGTGTCTCTGTGGAGCGCACCGGTGCTGTTTGTGAAGAAAAAGGATGGAAGTATGCGTATGTGTATCGATTACCGGGAGTTGAACAAACTCACGGTGAAAAATCGATATCCACTCCCAAGGATTGACGACTTATTTGACCAATTGCAAGGCGCAAGTTGGTTCTCCAAGATCGACCTTAGATCGGGGTATCATCAGTTGAGAGTTATGTCACACCCCGACCTCCACGTGTCACCGGTGGGCCCGGTGTGGGGTACAGTGACGTAGTTGGCATCGTCATAGACAAACAACACAACATAATAATGCACAGCGGAAGCAGAAATAGATTCATTTCAACTTTAAATAAAATGTAATAATAAATATCACAAGTTGTTGAAACGGATCCACAGGCGGATCAAATAAAACAAGATAATTGTTCAACAGTTTATTGTCGTCCGAGCTTGCGAGACTATTGTGGACGCTCTTTAGGAAACAGCCAGCCTAGTACGTATAGTACCTGCACTTAACCTTTTGGGAAAATACGTCAGTTTACACTGGTAAATACAAATTAACTGACTCATTTTGAAAATGATTGAAAATTTATTTAAATGCACACGGCATAAAACATTTTTATTAACTTGGGATAATTATGCAATATAAACTTGTGAACGAATTACATGTACTCGTACTTTTGGTGGCCCGGGATCTACTGTCCGGGCTAAAGATTAAATGACACACCACATTAAAGAGTTATACACGACGGGTGTACGCCTACACCCCGTGCTCTGGTCGTGGCCATCTCGTAAGATAATGCCAAGGATATCCGGGACACGGTCAATAACCCCCCAAAGCCTAAAGTAAGACAAGACTGTTTAAACGAGTCGCACAAACTATTCAAGACTGTACACCCAAGGCGCAGGATTTGTGTGCTCGATCAAGCGGTATTCTATATACCGTACCCCAAGCCCGTATAGGGAAAATAAGTCAAAATGTATTTACCTGAGCAAGTATGAATCACAATTGGTAAGTGTAGATAGCTTTTACTGGGCCTCCTAATCTGGAACAAAGGTTTATAATAACCTATTAGATTCCTAACGGGTCTTTATTTAAGCTTTAGCTTAGACCGGTTAGTTTTAAGGACGATACGGTTCAAGCGCACGATTAAGCGAAAGACCGGATAGAATGTGATTTAGACCCGACAGGTTTGAATACTTGTATAATATGGGTATACTAAATACATTCTGGATTTTGAGATAAAAATGATAACGTTTGACCCGTTTCGGTCAATTTATGCAAACTAGTCACATAAACCGAACCGAACGCTAAAAGAGCGTTACGGGTAGGCAAAAGAGTCATATGCAAGTTCCCTGAGATAATATGCTCTAAATATGATATAATATCAGTAAGTTATGTTCTATTATGCCCCGAATGGATTTAAACTCAATTTACGCCTCATAAGGGCATTTTGGTCATTTAAAAGATTATCAAAGAGTCAATTTGGAAATCTGAGTTACGGGTCTGAATTATACAGTAAATATACTTAATTTGTCATGTTATAACAGTAGGGTATGACCCGTAGACAAAACTTATCATTTAAAATCAAACTATGCACCGTAGGGGTATTTTAGTAATTTCACAAGGGCTAAAAACGACAAAACTGGAAATCTGAGTTCAAAATCTTATACTTACTGTTATTATATGAAAATATGCTAAATACATCAGTAGGTATGAGTCTTATATGTTTAATATGAGTATAACGCTTACAATGCGCTAAAAACGCTAAAAATGCGATTTAGAGCCGTTTCCGGGTTTTTAAAAGAAAGCTGAGATTTTTATATTTCCAGAATGCCCAAAATAATTTATTTAACAAATAAAATCAGTAGAAAAAGGTTTGGGGTCAAAAGGATGTATAAAACTCATTTTATGGCTTAAACGGTCAAAACCGGCATTAACCGAATCGACTTAGCGACGTATGATCCGATCAGCCAAAAATTAATTAAAAATCTTTAAAAATCCTAGAATATTATATAACATCAGTGGGTAAAAAGTTTTATATCGAAAAGTGGCCTTAAATAGGTTATACGCTAAATGCGCCGTTTATTAAACATAAAGATATAGTTTTACGCTATCGGCCATAACTCAAAATATGGACCACCAACTGACCTCAAATTTTCGGTGCAAGTTTATAAATTAATAATAAAGATTTCTACTCTTTCACTTTTCCAAAAATCACGTTTTATATCAAAAAAGGCAAAATAGTCAACTTTTAAGCATAATCGGAAACATGCATATGAATCGGTTAAGCATAGACTCAAGATGTAAAAATTCCAGAGAGTTAAACTAAAATAAAAATGGTCTAAAATAAGCTCTAATACAGATCTCATACATGCATGCACGGATCCGAATCGAGAGTCAACGAAAAAGTCGTTTTGCAAGACTTTCGGTTCCGATTCGTGTTTATACTAAAGATTGTCGAGTTGATTATGATAAAACACATTCTTATATTCATTATAATTTATTTTTGATGATCAAACTGATTGCATGTCATCCACATTACCATTTATGCTATATTTCGCAAAAACGATTTCTGTTGACTTTTTAAGAACACCTTTGACTCGACAAATAGCATGCTTAGAGTGGGAATCAGAGAATACCCTTTTGAGGGTTTGTTTCCCACATAAATACCAACTTATAAGTGGTTTCAATTTGAGAAATGACAGAGCCAAACTCGTTTAATCGAAAAGTCAAACTATATGAACAACGGTTTGACTTTTAACTAATAATCTATGCTAGAACGGATTAGAGCATGATATGAAGGCTTACAAAGGTTCTAATGAAGCTTAGATAACACTAGGAGGCTGCCTTGACGATCAGATTATCCCTGGAGAAGCCTTGTGAATTCTTGAAGTTGTGAGTGTTCTTGTTACTATTACAAGAACTCAAAATGTGATGCCTTTGATCAGATTTTAAGGAGTTTTAGAGGTTATGAGAGGCTACCAAGTGTCCCATATTGCATGTCCATCTATTGGGGGGAAATGGAGGTGATACCAGCTGTCAAGCACTCAGACTTTGGACTCAACAGCAGCTGATCGCAAAAAGCTGCACCTGGGCTGCCAAACTTTGATTAAAAATGGCAGCTTTGGTCCCTGTCTTTGCACGCGAGGTTTTGGCTATGAATCTTGACTTGTAAACCCTCAAATCTGGTTTTTAAGAACCTTGGGACATTTACCAACATGGTAATGTCCTCGGATAGCTTTGCGCTCACCCGAAAAGCCATGAAATTCGACGTTGACGCTTTTAACCCCTCAAGTACGGTTTTGGCCATAACTTTCTCATACGATAACGAAACTTCATGAAATTTTTACCACATATTCTAGTGAGTATATTTTAGCATTACAAAGCTTCGGGTCTGCCAAAAGTTCACTCAGAGGTATAAATTCAACATGTTGACACTTTTAGCCCCTATAGTTTGTAATTCCTCACTTTTGTGCAATTTCCGCTTCGTATGATCCATGATCCATCCGTTTAAGGTTATAAACATTATGTAGGGTTATTATAGAGTCTATTTATCCATTGTTGACACTTTGGACCCTTACGTTCCATAGTTTTCACCGTTTGTCAACTTTAGTCCCTCTAAAGTTTGTTTTTGCATATGCAAAGTCTATGACACGTGTCAATACATTATTGGACGTAAATTTTCGAGGTGTTACATCCTCACCCCCTTAAAAGAAATCTCGACCTCGAGATTTACTGAAACAAATGGGGATATTTTTCTTTCATCGTGGATTCCACTTCCCACGTATATTCGGGACCTCTACGGGCATCCCATTTAACTTTAACAATAGGCACATGCTTCCTTTGAAGCTTCTTCACCTGTCGATCCTCAATCGACAATGGTTTTTCCACGAACTTCAAACTCTCATCTATGTGTATATCTGTATGCGGTATAACCAGTGATTCGTCCGCGAAACACTTCTTCAAATTACAGATGTGGAACACATTATGAATAGCGCTAAGTTCTTCAGGCAAGTTCAACTTATAAGCGACTGACCCGACACGTTCGACAATCTCGAAAAGTCCTTTGTATCTCGGGCTTAGCTTGCCTTTCTTACCAAATCGCATCGCCCCTTTCCAGGGCGATACCTTAAGTGACACTTTTCCACCTACTTTGACGTGAAAATCTTTGCGCCTTGGATCCGCATTCGATACGGGTTTATCATTATCTCACAAGTCTTTCAACCGTTATGTGATAGTGCCTCTTGACTTATTGGCTAAATATATCCCTTAATCCTTAGGGTGTAATACATCGCGAGCTCCACCAAGCTCCTTAAATAGGCTTTTAGCTTATGAGTTATATGATCTCTGATACATTCGATTCCTTCGAATGATTTTTATATATAATCAGCGCTTAACTAGCCTGATACTTATTAATTTGGCACACCCTTCCAGAGTGATGTCTTTGTTGAACCTTATTCCTTATCAAGGACTTAGGAGGGTTGCTATTTTCATAACTCTTTGATTTTTCTGCCAAAACCGGCAATCTTACAGATGATCATGGATTTGCCTGATCTTATTCGTTGTTTCCAAGGCAACTATCAGACCGGATGATTGGACTTACCAATCTTCTATTTTAACAATAGATAATCAACATTCCATCTAAGCAAGGTCCCCAAAGGAGCAGCCTTGATACTTATACATCAACTATTATAGAAAAGCTTATCTTAAATGAGAAATGGTTATTCCAACCATTACTTAAAACTAATCTTAAGGGGTAGTTAATTCTCACAGTTAGTCGAACAATCGACGATCCTGGGCAGCTGATGGAAATTCTTAATTGTTGCCTATTTTGGGTTGCGGTATTTCATGCATAAGCAAAATGAACCGTCTTTCTTAATTAACGATACCGATTTCTTCAGGATATCGAGTTAGGCTATATGAATCCTTTATTTTAAAACTTACTTAATTGGGTTTCGAATTATCCAATGATGGTACTAGCCGACTTGGGGATTCATAAAGATACAACCCTAAATGGGATATAGAAATCTTAATTCTACTTGCCTCTCAGGAGGTAAACAAGGTAATCTTAGAAGAAGGTAATCAAGATACAAGGAGATTACAGAGATTTTCCAAATCTCAGGCTCCAGTTCATCCATCATTTTCTGTGTCAGATAACTGACACATTTATGTCACAAGTCCAGGAATTCCTTAATCTGGAACATTTACTTTGGCAAATTCCATTCTGGATATCATCCTTGAATACCATTAGTTGACTTTAGTACCATATGACCATCGGGATATCTTCGTGGTCCCATGCATTAAACCTCCATACTGATCAGGCATGGAAGCAATCTATGGAACATGTTAAGATACACAAATCCCCATATGGCGCTTTTATCATACCATCTGGTATTCGTAATCGATTGAGATCAAGGAGATATCAACTGTGTATGCCGATGCACCTCCTTTAAAGAGAAGGTACTTCAAAAATTTTATGGCTGAAGGTTTCTGATGGGAACAGAAGGAATGGTTCTTACGATCTTGCTTGTAAGTTTTACCTTACACTTAATATCTGGGGTTCTTACGGGATATTTTCTAAAAGTTTGCTAAGCTTATGGTTTTATGAGAAACTTATCAGTACCTGAACCCAAACGAAATTCTCAGTACTAAAAATCACAATAGGGGATTTATCTAATATCATTATTAATGCGAACTGCCTCTAATCATTTATCGGGAGGGTTAAAACGCCTCTATTCTTAATCCTTTCAAACTCAGCTGTAGAATCTTTAACAATTTTCGGGGCAGTCTTAGCTTTGACTGGTTATTTCTAGATCCATATAACGCGAGTAGCTGAGGTAGATCCATAATGCATTTATGACAAGCAGGCTTTGAACCTTAATGTGCCCTCTTATCGCCGGTGCTAACCACAAATAACTATTGCATTAAGCTTAGGCTTTGGGTAATTGGAATAGGGTACTATCTCAGCCAATGAATTACGATCCGCGACCTACTGTCGACAGTCTAAACTTTTGTGGTGAGAGTCAGAAAATTCTCATTCCATCTTTTTCCATTTCGATGCGAATAATAGATATCTCTAATAAGGTCCTTAACACTTGGCCCATCCCATAGTGTATAAGAGAATCTTTCTTGTGGACTTCATTAATGTCCTTATTAATTAAGGGTATTACCATCGAACGGCTGTGATGCATACATTACAGTGTTCTTTTCAACTTAACCACTGATGCACCTAATGGTTTCTACTTCATCAATTAATTTCCTGCAATCGATGGCCCCTTTTTACTCATTGAAGTCTCTGGACTTCCCCGAGACGAAGTACTTTTAAGTACATCCAAAAGAATGGGCTCCTTGCCATTTATGGTTTTGCTGAGTTCATTCTTCGCATTTGAAGCGCGAATAAAGTTCTTCTCATGAGCAGCGACATGTGTTTTAGAGCAAACAGCAAACAGCATTCAGTTCCTCGATCCTTTTCATGGCTCTTCTCCCAGCCTTTCCAATGGCCGCGTTAATTACCGATTTGGAGATTAACTCCCTTGATATTGAGGTTTACTCTTGATGCACCGATAACATTTGTCGCATTTCTAGCATTGCGACTGTTGTTTGTCTTATACGAGTTTTCCCTACTCGAATCTTTTGGTATTATATACCAAATGTGACAATTTATTGCGTGCATTTCAACAGCTAGTCATTGCTCTGATGACTTATCATACATTAATCATGGTATTATTAAACCATATAAGCATTCCTAAGGAGTGTTATCTGAGTGCACATCAATCATATCCGGCCTAAGACACAAAAGGATCATTAATGGCCTTTAGGGTTTTGACCGAGTCCGCTACCCTTTTTAACAGGGGATCATAATGTCCCAGCTGTCTTTGGCATATCGATGATTTTAGATAACTCGAAGGCTTGCTATAATGGCTTTCTAAAGTATGAAACATTAGTCCGCCAGGGAGGACATAAATAATCATATGGCACGAAGGCCTTGTTGCATACGACGTTATAAAATATGGTAACAAATGCCTGTCATAGAGGACATTAATTTATAATCCGCAATCTTATTAGATTAGGGGTTTTAAGATTTGAATCTAGTTCTTCACCATTGGACAGGGAGTCATAGGCTACCCTTGTCATCGTCTTGAAAGACGATTTATTTTTATTTTGGCACATAGGCAAATCCTAGGACATCATTAATGGATGCTTACATATATACATATATGTATATATAATTATCATCATTGAGTATATCAGTCATGATCTTATCGATCTCATAGACTTTAAGGCTTGGGCATTGCCCATTACCTTCGACGATGTACCACAATGGTCATATCTGACAATGTCTCTAATGGACAATATAACATATAACCCGTGGGTGATATAGATCTTATCGGTGATTCAGGATAACACCACGAAGGGTAGTACAATAAACACACTTATATATAGGAAGTACCAGCAGCGTATCCACCATGTGTTTATTGTATTACTCTAGCTTCGTTATCTAATTCACTGTCAAGATGCATACAATCATAACCCTTGAATCGGGAAGTACTTCTCGAAAGCTCCTTATGAAGATAGGAAGGCCCAAGATTGTACCTTAAATATTCTATAAAATAATAGGATCATCGTATCAGATGATATTAGTCATGATCACACTGATCATATAGACTGTGGAATTTGAGCATAGCTCACCCCCTTGGGCAAAGAATTATAAAAATTATAATTGTCTTGTCACTATTGGACATTATATTATATCCCGTAGGCACAATATCACTAAGAGATGTTAAATAACATGATCATCATATTATTAGTCATGATCGCATTGATCTTATAGACTATTATGTTTGGACCTAGTCCAATATTTTAGACAGGAGGTCAAAGGCCATCACTGTCGTTGTCTTTCAGATAACAAGTTTAACTTACAAGCATTTCATCACTAACGGATGTTTATAATATGATTGTCTCGTAGGATGATATAAGCCATGATTTCTACATCACTAGGCTAGATAAAGGAATTGGAAGAGTCCAATATAAGGATGACTGTTGTGATTTTTCGAATCACATTTGTCAAGAGTGCTAACACGTTCTTAGGTGTTAACAAGGATCTGAATCCCTTGAGTAGGTTTCACCATCTTGGCCGTGAAGGCTGGGTCTTACCCTTAAGATTCTTTTTAAACTGTATACCGGCAGAGAAGGAAAGATATTTATTTTATTCAGGATTTTTATCCTAATCCTAATTTAAAAGTTAATACTGGCACAAATGGCCTAGTCGCGCAGACAAGTTTAATTTATAACCAGGAT
Organism: Helianthus annuus; assembly: GCF_002127325.2. Classification (NCBI taxonomy): domain Eukaryota; kingdom Viridiplantae; phylum Streptophyta; class Magnoliopsida; order Asterales; family Asteraceae; genus Helianthus; species Helianthus annuus. Next base: position 117,659,542 of record NC_035435.2, read on the forward strand.
TTCCACAGAATCGAGGTATTTGGGTCTGAGTTACAGTTCATTACCCTTCTTGACAGTGAGTTGCAGACTTCTACTGTCTCTTAGTCCCAGAGGACGTTATTTATTACCCGCAGGCATTTCATCCTTAAGGGATGGCTATTTTACTTACAGGGAATTTTAAATAAATTCCAAATTTTCAAATTTATTACCCGTAGGCACTTCATCCATAATGGATGGCTATTTTACTTGCAGGGAATTTTAAATAAATTCCAAATTTTCAAATTTATTACCCGTAGGCACTTCATCCATAATGGATGGCTATTTTACTTGCAGGGAATTTTAAATAAATTCCAAATTTTCAAATTTATTACCCGTAGGCACTTCATCCATAATGGATGGCTATTTTACTTGCAGGGAATTTTAAATAAATCCCAATTTTCAAATTTATTACCCGTAGGCACTTCATCCTTAATGGATGGCTATTTTACTTGCAGGGAATTTTAAATAAATCCCAATTTTCAAATTTATTACCCGTAGGCACTTCATCCTTAATGGATGGCTATTTTACTTGCAGGGAATTTTAAATAAATCCCAATTTTCAAATTTATTACCCGTAGGCACTTCATCCTTAATGGATGGCTATTTTACTTGCAGGGAATTTTAAATAAATCCCAATTTTCAAATATGGCCTGTGTGATTTATACTGCATCACAATTTGCCCAGCATGTTATCACGCTTTCAGATGTTAACATAAATTTGGAATCTTTTTGACAGGTTCTACCATCTTGGCCATGTCTGCGACGACACGTGGCTAGGTTTCACCCCTAAGATTCTCTTTTTAACATAACGCAGATCAATCTTAAGTTGAGACGTTAATTATGGATCTGAATCTAATTATGGAGATACCATCTTGGCTCTGTCTTAAATGACACCTGAGCTAGGTCTTGTCCTTTTTTAGATTTTGCCATCTTATAATAATGGTAGATCTTGCAAAAAGGAATGTTACTTTAATTTATTTCATATATTATATTCTTATATATTGAATAAATGAAATTTTGATAAAGTATTCCAATGATTTTAAAAATACTGAATTGTCCTAAAAGGAACTTAAAGGAAATAATGTTGTCCTCAAAGGGACCAAAAGATAAATACCGTTATAAAGATTTCTAAGGAAACGATCTTCAGTAAAAGGAGTCTCTTCCTCGTTATTTTATTTCTGAATGCTTTCTCCTTGGATGTTCATTTCATTTTAGCCGTGGTACGAAGCTCAGCATCTCGGGGCTCCGGGTGTGGAGAACTCCTATTACGGCTCCTTCGCTTGGCGACGTATCCAATATATAAAATAATTGGAAGCAATAAATTCCAGATTAGAATCGGGAATATTCCTATGTTAAGTCTAGACTCAAGTATGTGCAATTGTGTCACTGAGATTAATCACATTAGGATAGTGTTTAATTCACTCAGCGTTGGCTCTGATACCAACCTGTCACACCCCGACCTCCACGTGTCACCGGTGGGCCCGGTGTGGGGTACAGTGACGTAGTTGGCATCGTCATAGACAAACAACACAACATAATAATGCACAGCGGAAGCAGAAATAGATTCATTTCAACTTTAAATAAAATGTAATAATAAATATCACAAGTAGTTGAAACGGATCCACAGGCGGATCAAATAAAACAAGATAATTGTTCAACAGTTTATTGTCGTCCGAGCTTGCGAGACTATTGTGGACGCTCTTTAGGAAACAGCCAGCCTAGTACGTATAGTACCTGCACTTAACCTTTTGGGAAAATACGTCAGTTTACACTGGTAAATACAAATTAACTGACTCATTTTGAAAATGATTGAAAATTTATTTAAATGCACACGGCATAAAACATTTTTATTAACTTGGGATAATTATGCAATATAAACTTGTGAACGAATTACATGTACTCGTACTTTTGGTGGCCCGGGATCTACTGTCCGGGCTAAAGATTAAATGACACACCACATTAAAGAGTTATACACGACGGGTGTACGCCTACACCCCGTGCTCTGGTCGTGGCCATCTCGTAAGATAATGCCAAGGATATCCGGGACACGGTCAATAACCCCCCAAAGCCTAAAGTAAGACAAGACTGTTTAAACGAGTCACACAAACTATTCAAGACTGTACACCCAAGGCGCAGGATTTGTGCGCTCGATCAAGCGGTATTCTATATACCGTACCCCAAGCCCGTATAGGGAAAATAAGTCAAAATGTATTTACCTGAGCAAGTATGAATCACAATTGGTAAGTGTAGATAGCTTTTACTGGGCCTCCTAATCTGGAACAAAGGTTTATAATAACCTATTAGATTCCTAACGGGTCTTTATTTAAGCTTTAGCTTAGACCGGTTAGTTTTAAGGACGATACGGTTCAAGCGCACGATTAAGCGAAAGACCGGATAGAATGTGATTTAGACCCGACAGGTTTGAATACTTGTATAATATGGGTATACTAAATACATTCTGGATTTTGAGATAAAAATGATAACGTTTGACCCGTTTCGATCAATTTATGCAAACTAGTCACATAAACCGAACCGAACGCTAAAAGAGCGTTACGGGTAGGCAAAAGAGTCATATGCAAGTTCCCTGAGATAATATGCTCTAAATATGATATAATATCAGTAAGTTATGTTCTATTATGCCCCGAATGGATTTAAACTCAATTTACGCCTCATAAGGGCATTTTGGTCATTTAAAAGATTATAAAAGAGTCAATTTGGAAATCTGAGTTACGGGTCTGAATTATACAGTAAATATACTTAATTTGTCATGTTATAACAGTAGGGTATGACCCGTAGACAAAACTTATCATTTAAAATCAAACTATGCACCGTAGGGGTATTTTAGTAATTTCACAAGGGCTAAAAACGACAAAACTGGAAATCTGAGTTCAAAATCTTATACTTACTGTTATTATATGAAAATATGCTAAATACATCAGTAGGTATGAGTCTTATATGTTTAATATGAGTATAACGCTTACAATGCGCTAAAAACGCTAAAAATGCGATTTAGAGCCGTTTCCGGGTTTTTAAAAGAAAGCTGAGATTTTTATATTTCCAGAATGCCCAAAATAATTTATTTAACAAATAAAATCAGTAGAAAAAGGTTTGGAGTCAAAAGGATGTATAAAACTCATTTTATGGCTTAAACGGTCAAAACCGGCATTAACCGAATCGACTTAGCGACGTATGATCCGATCAGCCAAAAATTAATTAAAAATCTTCAAAAATCCCAGAATATTATATAACATCAGTGGGTAAAAAGTTTTATATCGAAAAGTGGCCTTAAATAGGTTATACGCTAAATGCGCCGTTTATTAAACATAAAGATATAGTTTTACGCTATCGGCCATAACTCAAAATATGGACCACCAACTGACCTCAAATTTTCGGTGCAAGTTTATAAATTAATAATAAAGATTTCTACTCTTTCACTTTTCCAAAAATCACGTTTTATATCAAAAAGGGCAAAATAGTCAACTTTTAAGCATAATCGGAAACATGCATATGAATCGGTTAAGCATAGACTCAAGATGTAAAAATTCCTGAGAGTTAAACTAAAATAAAAATGGTCTAAAATAAGCTCTAATACAGATCTCATACATGCATGCACGGATCCGAATCGAGAGTCAACGAAAAAGTCGTTTTGCAAGACTTTCGGTTCCGATTCGTGTTTATACTAAAGATTGTCGAGTTGATTATGATAAAACACATTCTTATATTCATTATAATTTATTTTTGATGATCAAACTGATTGCATGTCATCCACATTACCATTTATGCTATATTTCGCAAAAACGATTTCTGTTGACTTTTTAAGAACACCTTTGACTCGACAAATAGCATGCTTAGAGTGGGAATCAGAGAATACCCTTTTGAGGGTTTGTTTCCCACATAAATACCAACTTATAAGTGGTTTCAATTTGAGAAATGACAGAGCCAAACTCGTTTAATCGAAAAGTCAAACTATATGAACAACGGTTTGACTTTTAACTAATAATCTATGCTAGAACGGATTAGAGCATGATATGAAGGCTTACAAAGGTTCTAATGAAGCTTAGATAACACTAGGAGGCTGCCTTGACGATCAGATTATCCCTGGAGAAGCCTTGTGAATTCTTGAAGTTGTGAGTGTTCTTGTTACTATTACAAGAACTCAAAATGTGATGCCTTTGATCAGATTTTAAGGAGTTTTAGAGGTTATGAGAGGCTACCAAGTGTCCCATATTGCATGTCCATTTATTGGGGGGAAATGGAGGTGATACCAGCTGTCAAGCACTCAGAATTTGGACTCAACAGCAGCTGATCGCAAAAAGCTGCACCTGGGCTGCCAAACTTTGATTAAAAATGGCAGCTTTGGTCCCTGTCTTTGCACGCGAGGTTTTGGCTATGAATCTTGACTCGTAAACCCTCAAATCTGGTTTTTAAGAACCTTGGGACATTTACCAACATGGTAATGTCCTCGGATAGCTTTGCGCTCACCCGAAAAGCCATGAAATTCGACGTTGACGCTTTTAACCCCTCAAGTACGGTTTTGGCCATAACTTTCTCATACGATAACGAAACTTCATGAAATTTTTACCACATATTCTAGTGAGTATATTTTAGCATTACAAAGCTTCGGGTCTGCCAAAAGTTCACTCAGAGGTATAAATTCAACATGTTGACACTTTTAGCCCCTATAGTTTGTAATTCCTCACTTTTGTGCAATTTCCGCTTCGTATGATCCATGATCCATCCGTTTAAGGTTATAAACATTATGTAGGGTTATTATAGAGTCTATTTATCCGTTGTTGACACTTTGGACCCTTACGTTCCATAGTTTTCACCGTTTGTCAACTTTAGTCCCTCTAAAGTTTGTTTTTGCATAAGCAAAGTCTATGACACGTGTCAATACATTATTGGACGTAAATTTTCGAGGTGTTACAAGTTAGGGAGGAAGATATACCGAAGACGGCTTTCCGTACGCGGTACGGACACTACGAATTCCTTGTAATGTCCTTTGGGTTAACAAATGCGCCCGCAGCCTTCATGGATCTCATGAACAGGGTTTGCAAGTCTATGCTAGATAAGTCGGTGATAGTATTTATTGACGACATTCTAATATACTCAAAGGATGAAGCGGAACATGCAAGACATTTGCGTGAAGTATTGGAGACACTCGGGAAAGAAAAATTGTATGCAAAGTTCTCGAAATGTGCCTTTTGGTTACGAGAGGTACAATTTCTCGGGCACGTCATTAACGCCAACGGGGTGTTAGTAGACCAGTCGAAAATAGAAGCCGTGGCGAAATGGAAACCACCGAAGAATCCTTCGGAAATCAGGAGCTTTTTGGGGCTTGCGGGTTATTACCGGAGATTCATACAAGATTTCTCCAAAATTGCTATGCCATTAACTAAATTAACCCGCAAGAAAGAAAAGTTTATTTGGGGCGAGGATCAGGAAAGGGCGTTTCAAACACTTAAGGAAAAACTGACTCAAGCACCGGTATTGTCATTACCAGATGGAACAGATGATATGGTAGTTTACTCGGATGCCTCACACTCGGGGCTTGGTTGCGTTTTGATGCAACGAGGCAAGGTTATAGCCTATGCCTCGAGGCAGCTGAAGACTCATGAAAAGAGATATCCTACGCATGACCTGGAGTTAGCAGCCGTGGTGTTCGCCTTGAAAATATGGAGGCATTACTTGTATGGGGTAAAGTGCACTATCTTTACCGACCACAAGAGCTTAAAGTATTTCTTTGATCAGAAGGAATTAAATATGAGGCAGAGGCGGTGGTTAGAGACTGTCAAGGACTTCGATTGTGATATACATTACCACCCCGAGAAGGCTAATGTTGTAGCGGACGCGTTGAGCCGAAAGACAGATTATACGCCTATTCGAGTCCGATCGATGCAACTAGTTGTGACATCGGGATTGCTTGACCAAATTCGGAAATCTCAAATCGAAGCAATAAAGGAAGAGAATGTGAAAAAGGAAAGAATAGTAGGGCAGTTGAAAGACTTGGAGGACGGCAACCAAGGATTGAAAACTCGATTTGGGTTCCAAATACATGTGGAGTCAAAGCACTCTTACTTGACGAGGCCCATAAATCTCATTATTCGATACATCCGGGGGCGACCAAGATGTATAATGATCTAAAACAAAATTATTGGTGGCCCAGAATGAAAAGAGATATCGGGAAGTATGTGGAGAAGTGTTTGACTTGTTTACAAGTCAAAGCAGAGCATCAGAAACCATACGGTAAGTTGCAACCATTAGACATGCCAGTTTGGAAGTGGGAACAAATTACGATGGATCTGCTGACCAAACTGCCCAAAACCAGCTTTGGTTTTGACGCAATATGGGTAGTTGTGGATCGGTTGACAAAGAGTGCACATTTCATTCCGATTCGTGAGACTTATACGTCAAAGAAGATGTCAGAAGTGTATACCAATGAGATTGTGGCGCGTCACGGGGTACTGATATCCATTGTGTCCGACAGAGATACTCGGTTTACTTCGGATTTTTGGCGTGGTTTCCAAGAGCAAATGGGAACCAAACTGTTCATTAGCACTGCTTACCATCCCCAAATGGATGGGCAAAGTGAGAGAACAATACAAACGTTGGAAGATATGTTGTGTGCATGCATTATCGACTTTGGGGGCAGTTGGGATGTCCATCTACCCTTGGTCGAATTCTCATATAACAACAGCTATCACGCGAGTATTAAAATGGCCCCATACGAGATGTTATATGGTAGAAAGTGCCGAACCCCAGTTTGTTGGGGAGAAGTTGGCCCGCGAGAGCTAGCTCAGACTGATATAATCCGAGCTACGAATCATAAAATCGACTTGATCCGCACTCACTTAAAAGCAGCTCAGGATCGACAAAAATCGTATGCGGATAAACGAAGGAGGCCAATAGAATTTCAAGTGGGCGATAAGGTAATGTTGAAAGTATCGCCGTGGAAGGGGATAATTCGGTTTAGAAAAAGAGGAAAATTGAGCCCAAGATTTATTGGGCCATTCGAAATCGTGGAACGGGTTGGTAAGGTAGCATACCGTCTCGAGCTGCCTGAGGAGTTGAGTGGAATACATAGTACATTCCACGTGTCACATCTTCGAAAATGTTTAGCAGACGAAACTACTCGTATCCACTATGATGATATCGAGGTGGATAACAGTCTTAACTAGGCTGTGAAGCCAATTGCAATTCTAGATCGTAAAGTGAAGAGTTTGAGAAACAAAAAGATCAACCAAGTGAAGGTTAAGTGGGAACATAAGAAGGGCGCGGATACTACGTGGGAATCCGAAGAAGAAATGCAACGGCTCTACCCTTCATTATTTGGTACGTAATTCGGTTTCGGGAACGAAACCCTTTTTAAGGGGGGTGGACTTGTAACACCCCGAAAATATAAAACTTTATATTAGAATTATAAAGTTTAAATAAATGAGAATTTATCAACTAGGAATTTATAACCTAGTTAATTAACAAGTCTAAAAATAACTTACGATGGGGTTAAAACAACAAAAATGTTATGTTAAATAAATGGAGGGGCCAATCTTGTAAAAACTAGAACTTGAATTACTAAAATAGTAAAAACAAACCAAACACCCCATTCTAGAGGTGTCTGGTCGATCAACAAGCAGGGGCGACAAAGGGGTTCTTCACCCAAACCCTAGTTTACAAGAAAAACCACGAATTGAAGCCTTAAATCAGTTAGAAATCGAAATCCAAGCATAAAATCGTGATCACCTCGTCAAAGGGGTCATAAGGTATGTCAAATTTGGTCATTTTGATTTAATCCAAATCTTTGCTTATGATTGAAATTGAATGTTTAGCTTGAATCAGTGATAGTAAACGTGAAAATTGGAGTAATACCAGGTTTGGGGACAAACCCTCAATGAATTCTTGTCAAAATCTTGCATGTTAGTTGTAAGGATCAAAATCACTATAGTGGGTGATTAGTAAGTTAGTAGAACTTGATAAACACTAGGATTAAGACTCTTGTTCTAGTGAAAACTGAAATTGTGAGATAATCTCTGAAATTGTTGATGTTAAAATATGTGTATATTGTCTAATTGAAGTTAATTTGAGTGATAATTTCAAGTTATGAACTTGGTTTAGATCATGTAGAAATCTGACCCGCAAGGTGTTTGATAAAACGCCTAAATGAGGGTTAAAATGCTAAAGATTGCTAAAAACGCAGATTTGTATATGTTATGAATTAATGCGTTAAACCTTATGAAAGAGTTCTAATCTTGTTATGAATTGAACTCTTTAGGCAAGGAATCCGGAACGTCAAGTGGACACACCGGAAGTGATACCCGCGGAAAAGGTGTGCTTTAAAGGTACGTGACTTTAGTCCCGTTAAATTATGCTTAAATGCTTTGGTTTGATATGTAATTGATGTTGTAGTGTAAATGATAAGTTTGATGTGTCGTTAAAGTGACGAAGTACACTCGACCGTTAAACGGGTCAAAATAAGGACTTGGAAATTAGTTTGGCATGTCAACAAAGTGATAGTCTTCACTAAATAGCCAAACGGGTCAAAAGATGCTTTTATAAAAAAAATCATGAGAATAGAGACTTGAAAGTCTCGTATTTCGTTAAGTGGTGGATTGTACCACGCTATTAAATTGGCTATATTAATTTTAAAAAAACTAAGAACCCGGGATATCGGGTCAAACAATAGAAGCTCTATGAAAGTGTCGTTTGAAACGGAATGCTTGAATTCCGAAGAAACAAGTAATTGGTCCTAAGGGAACGCAAAGCCATGGAATGGTGCGAATACACCAAATATATGAGCCTGGGAATTTGGGTAATTATGTCTAAAAGTTTTTAAGAATGGAGAGGAGGTGCTATGCATTTTCACTAATGGGTTGGATAACTGAGACAAGGAAAATTGAGAACTGATTGTCGGTATCTCGGTTTCTGCGATGTAAAATCTACATGGTTGAATCCGTAATTTTATTACGGACTCATAGGAAAAAGAATCGGCTAAAACGGACAAGCGAGTAAAAAGTTATGATCTTTAAAAGTTGGAAAATAATTAAAGGGCAAGAATGCAGAGTCCACCGTAAATTACGGTTCCTTACGGTGGAACCGTAATTTAGGGTGGAGATTAAAATGATACGGTGAGAAGCCCCTGTTTTACGGCAGAACTAGGGACATTCCAGGTCCACCGTAACTTACGGTGACACCGTAAGTAAGTTACGGTGGAACCCAGAACAAAAATCATATTTTGTTTATTACTTTGTGTTGTTAGAATCCATTTATACGTAATGAATTAATGTCAAAACTAATGTTTTTAGTATTTGACCCTAGGTATGGATGAGTTCCCTTCCGGATGGTGATCAAGACGTTATTAAGAACCGAACACGCATTTTGAAGCTTCCGCACTAAATATAATTATGTCTAGAACTTTATTATGTTGTAAATGCTTTTGTAAATCATGTTTTAAATCCCTTAAACTAGTGATTAGTTTACTAGCAAGGGTTAACTTTTAACTTGTTATGCACTATTGTACAAGGTTTTGGTAATTAAACAAGTATGTATGGTCCTTAAAAGAAGAAAAAGTTTTTATAGACTCTGATTTGTACCTTAACTAATATAATTATTAATTATATTCCGTCCAAATACTAAGGGTGTTACATTATGTAAGCCACATACGGGGATAACAAAGCTGTTGCGGGCTTTACAAGCCTTTCGGATCGTCTCAATTTGATTATTTCAGGATCCTCATTCTACAAATATTGTATATATGTATTAATTTCACTTTCTAAAATATATTTTTATTAACTTTCTTTTACACAATTAAATCATACTGAATTTTTATATATTTATAGTGGTAATAAAAAAATGTGACTAGTAATTAAAATATATAACTAATGGAAAAACTTACAAAATCTACATTCTCCATCGGGCTCATAGAGACGTGGTAGGCATTATCGACATTATCGTAGTTGATAAATGAATCAACAACAGCCTACAAGAAAGCATGACGGTTAAATTAACAGTTATTAGTAGATATAGTTGTTATAAAAAAATTATTCACAAAGCACATTACATTATCACTCTGAGTGTGTGCCTGTTCTTTTGGCATTCGTACGGTCGCCGGAGTCCTGACAGCTTTTTGTTTTGAGGAATAGCTATATGTTTGCGAGAACTCTGACATGAACATATCGGTCAGTCTCTGGTTGTTCTCGTGCAGCTTCTCGTCCAAGAGTGATTTAAATTGTGAAATCAGCTCATTCTCGTAATTTGATCGAAACGAGCACGGAGGGGGACCAAAATTCTGTTGTGGAATCTCCTGTCGTTCCAGTGCCAGATTATAACCTTCGTTCGCGCCATCGTCACCAAACAAAGTGTTCATTACAGACGCTATATGTTCTTGTGTGCCGACACCGGGGGCAGCCTGCATTTCGGGTTGAATTGGACCCGTGAACCCTGTGGGCATTTAAATTGGTATTTCGGTGGCCATTTGAACCGGATTCTCGCCCGACATTGCACTGGCATACATCCGACGTTCATCGTCTAAATAATCTGAACTAGACAAATACCACGCGCTTCGCAACTCATTTTCAGTGGGCAATATAACCCTAAATAATCTGAACTAGACAAATACCACGCGCTTCGCAACTCATTTTCAGTGGGCAATATAACCAAAGACGGCCTAAATTCACGTTTCTGCAATGTTAAAACAAAAAAAAACCACTAATTTAGAAAATTAAAATCTCTCTCTTCCAACTACCCAACCCAACCCAACCTTTCACACTCGTTAGTATAATCTTTATTAATATATACAGTAAAATTGTTTATTTTTTAAACTTTATTACTTTGGATATGAAAAGCTACTAAAAATAATAAAAAATTAAAAATTAAAAACAGTAAAATTTTAAATTTTATAAGTTTAACAGCCTAAACAGTTCAAATTTAAATTTTGTTGGGTTTCCTGTTAACGGAATATAAACAGCCTAAACAGCCCACACATTATACTGAAAAATTAATATAACATACGGAATTATCTATATTTAAAGATAAAGATTTTTACCTTTGCAACTAGTTGAAACAATCCGTCCACAGTCACCCTCATAAACTTTTTCCCTTCTTTCCATCCCAAAAATCTTGGAATCGTCTCACCTTGAAACCATTCCCTTGAATGCTTAAATTGAGGAAAAATCTCCAACACCCACATCTACATAAAAGAATTTATTCAAATTTTATATGGTTTTTGAAATAACTATATGGCACCATAAGATAATTCTCGGGTACCTTGAAGGGCCAGACAAATCCAGTCAAAGAAAAACCTTTAGCGTCTTCTTTTTGCCGATTGTGCAAATTGTATATGGCACTATAAGTACTTTCCCAAAAATAATTACCCCATGGATATTGTCTGAATTCTTCTAAATTATCCACAAGGTCTAAAAGCATATTATCAACAACATTGGTTTTTTGCCAACCCAAAAAACCTTGACCGATTAGCATGAGGAGACATATCCTCGTGGCGTCATCTTCGTTAAGCTGCCTAATGTTCTCGAATAAAGTCATTATTCTCCCAAAACTAACAGTTGATCCAGGTTCAAAATATCTGTTCTTAAATGAGTTCGGATGGTCTATAGGTGACCAAGAACTGTGCCCAAAATGTAGCCCCGTTATTAAACAAAATTGTTTAGGGGTGAATGTAAATAACTCCCCTCGTAATCTATACGAAATACCAAGACGGGGAAAAGGAGTCGATATTTGTAGTTGTGCAACGCCATATAAAAGAAGGCTATCACATATGGTACATCTATTGTCTAAATATGGACCAAAACACGTCTGCCTAATAGCTGTTTCAATCGCCGGAGTCATCACGTCACACAAAGATTGTAAAACCAACCACTTTTCTCGTACTTTAATGGTTATTTGCTATATAAGAAGAAAAAAAATAAAAATAGTATACGAATTCAAATAAAAATCTTATCTTTTATTCAATAATCCGCAAAATTTTTACCGGGCATGAAGGGGGGTCCATGAAAGCTTCTTCCATCTCTTGGTCGTTTGGCATGTTCCCGAAATCATTTGGCATGTTCGCGTGTCGGTTGAAGTCCATAGTAGGGGGCCCACAACTAATGTCGAAGAAGTGTGATTAGTGGTCCCAGACGGGTCAACGATCTTTCGGATCTTCAACGTTGGGTCTTCAAGTGCTTTGCTTTGCTCCAAAGTGGAGAAAAGTTTCAAAGTGTTTTGGTGTTTGTCACATGGGAGGAAACGGCTGCTCGTTCTTGTTGACCCGACTTGAATGTCATCTGACGGGGAACAATATTTTATTGGAACACGTGCTGTCAAACGGCTTGGCCATATGTTGGAAACGGCATAAAAAGCAACTGCAAACGGCTTGGACAGTTATCTGAAACGGCTGGAACAAGGACTGACGTGACAGCGGAACAACTGAACTGAAACGGCTCGGGCATGCAGCGGAAACGGCTCGGGCATGTAGCGGAAACGGCATGAACATGTTGACCCGGCTCGAATGTCGGTTGAAATGGCACAAGCATGAAACGGTAAAGGCTTGACTTTTTACTTTATTGGAGCACGTGCACTGAAACGGCTCGGGCAGTTGCTTTTTACTTTATTGGAGCACGTGCGTTGAAACGGCACATGCATGGTGTGGTAAAGACTTGACTTTTTACTTTATTGGAGCACGTGCCTTGAAACAGCTCAGGCAGTGGGCAATAGCTTTATTGAAAGGAGTGTGTTGAAACCGCTTAAAAAATTATTTTTTTTAAAACATTTTTTCATGTTAAATAAGATCGCAAAATATTCTTACAACGCCATTGAGAAGCCTGAAACTCCCTTGAAACAAATAATGGCTGACAAAAACAACAGTGACGTATACTGCTCTCAACCAGTTAGTAAATCATCAACGTGGATTCTTAAGAAATGGAGAGCACCCAGACCACGGGTGAAACTTCATCGTCTAAAATGGTTGTGCCGGAGGTGCCGGAAGAAAACAACTTTGTAACTAATCGTCAAAGCTTACACCCGAACAGAGGCGGAAGATGGGCAATTCCAGACGACGAATCTGAGAATTGGTCAAAAGATGTTGCAACATTTTAGAGTAATGGGGACGCCCCATTCTGTTATTCAGCTGTTTTCGGTCGTTATGTGGAGTTGGACAAAAAAATTTTGGGGCACTCTGTTAGGCTATCGTTGTATGGCTACCTAACAGCAACGGTAATTTCATTAGCACTTTTTTATTAACAAAATGTGTATCTTTACTGTTTACTACATGTAACTTGTATTAATATAATATTCGTTAAACAACATATTGAGGGATGGACCGGACGACTAATGGCTTGGAGAAGAAGAAAGTTACAAATGGATCCCACGTTAAATTTGCATTTGCGGTGGACAATTCTTCCACCTTAATTCTATGACACGTTACTACAATCCATTCCTAAGAGCGTGGTTGGTTATGGAAATGGTAAAGAGAACCCATTTCCTTCCTTTTTTGATGTGGATTTTGTGTTTTTCCCACTGCCGATTGACAATAACAAATGGATGTTGGTACGATTAGAGTTGGCATCCCAAGAATTAGTTTTGTACCCGTTTGAAAACTTTTGTGGACGAGGAGACAAATTTAGGGCAGTTATTATTCCACGGTTGACGAAGCTTAAGGTGTATTTAACTGGTTTGCTGGTGCATTTGCAGTATTGGAAAAAGACAGGCAAACCAGAATGTTGCATAACTAATGAGCTAAACGATAACTACGTGATTTCTAACAGGTCAATCGTAGGCAATGAAGCTGTCTATCTGTGTATGCTTATGGAGCATCTAGTTACAGACAAACCAATTAACATTACTGGAGACGTAAAACAAATATGTTTGTCATATAGACGATTCATGGCTGATAAACTGTATTTTTGGCGGTGTTTGCCATGCCCAAATGCTGTTAAATAAAATAACTCTTCTTTTTAATATGTTTTAATATTTAATATTATATCCTCCCATTTAACCCCATTCTCAATTCAAAGCTATAAATACATACATTACTCCTCCCATTTAACCCCATTCTCATCTCAAAGTTTCCACTAACAAAAAAAAAATGGATTCTTGGACCGACGAGGAAGATATTGCTGCTGTCGTTTCATACGCTGCCGCTCGTGATCTAGGCACTTATTCAGTTTCCGATACTGCATTCTGGGGGCAGGTTTTCAACTACTTTTGCATTCACCTACAAGAGACGTCCCGAAGTGTCGATGCCTTGACGACTCGTCTTGCTTTTCTACGCTTTAAATGTAACCATTTTTTAGGAAGGTACAAAAATGTTAAAAAAACTAATCTGAACATGGAAGAAAAAGAGGTCGTTGAAGAGTCCCTGGTCGACTACGTAATACTTTACGACGAGGACTTTGAACACCTTTCAGTGTTTGAAACTTTAAAAATTTATCTATAATTCACGAAATGAATTTGTAATATTTAAGTTGTATCGTGCAACTTAAATGTATGACTTTTAACCATTTGTCTATGTGAACCGTGATTTTAGTTTTTTTAACTCTTTTTACACTTTAATTTTTATATACATATTTTGGCCAAAACAGCCCAAACACAACAAAAATTTCTAGTGTTTGCGCCCAAAGAGCCCACAACGTTTTATAAAACATATTCGGGCCTAAACAGCCCATACGCTATATATGGATGGCCTAAACAATTTAATTCTCTAATGTTTGGGCCCAAATAGCCCACAATGTTTTAAATGAACGGCCCGTTATATTTTTTAAATTATATTTCTAGTGATATTTGGGCCCAAATAGCCCATAACTTTTTATAAAACATATTCGGGCCTAAGCAGCCCACAGGCTATATATGGACGGCCCAAACAATTTAATTCTCTAATGTTTGGGCCGTTAAAAAAACTAATGTTTGGGCCCAAACAGCCCACAACGTTTTAAATGAACGACCTGTTTTATTTTGTAATACGTGGGCCTATTTTATAAAACATAATTGGGCCTACACAGCCCACAGGCAACATATGGACGGCCTTATTTTATGTTTAACTTATAATAAAGATTAATTATTATAAAACATATTTAAATAAAAGAAAATAAAAATAAACACCAAACAGCCCACCACGTTTTAAATTAACGGCCCAAACAGCCCACTGCGTTATAAAGATTAATTATTATAAAACATATCTAAAACTTGGGCCTGTTTTATAAAACATATTCGGCCCAAACAGCCCACTGCGTTTTAAATTAACGGCCCGTTTTATTTTCTAATACTTAGGCCACTTTTATAAAACATATTTGGGCCTAAACAGCCCACACTTTTATAAAACATATTTGGGCCACTTTTATAAAACTTATTTTCTAATACTTGGGCCTGTTTATTAAAACATACTAGGGCCTTAGCAGCCCACGCGCTATATATGGACGGCCCAAAAAGATTATTTCTCTAATGTTTGGGCCCAAACAGTCCAGCCCCTTTAATTTTCTAATACTTGGGCCCAAGCCGTTTGTTAACGGACTCAAATATTATAAACATAAATTTAAGCCCAAATCGTTTGTAGACTTTATGTTGTAAGATTTTTTTTTAATTTTTTAAGTTATTTTTTAAAGGAGACAAAAACTTTTTTATATTAATATAAAAACATAAATATTAAACATTAACATAACATAATAAAAGTAAACAAACCATAATAAAAAAAAAATTCTAAAACCATATCCTAATAGCCTCCCACTCCGAGACATGCTTGAATTCATGTCCCTCGTCATGACGGTAGTTGATCAACGCCACCTCCTTCTGATCGTCCTCAACAAGGTCTAGCATTTCTCTCTCCACCTTCTTGAAATATCGGTCAAACCTCTCACATTCCAACCGCAGGACACGAAACCTAGAGGATAAGGCGTCGACGGTCCGGTTATGGTCCGGACCACGTAGCTGCCCAAAAATCTGTTGAACCCGAACCCAGAGCCCCCCTGTCCGCGTCGTGGAGGATCGGTCATGGCCTCCTCCCAGGCTTCGCACAAAGCGATGTCTTCAATGTCTGTCCAAGAAGTGGCCATTTGCAGGTGACTGGTTGACGGCGTCGAAGAAACTGTGTGTTGAAAACGGCTGATAATTTTTTGATTTCAAACGGCGTGGTGAACATTGAACGTGGTGAGGGTTTATACAGTGGGTAAACGTGGGGACTTGAAACGCCGTTTTCAACTGTTAGCTTTTAATAAAGGCGGTTGAGATTTTTTTTCGTTAACTTGTTAAGTTTATTTATCTAATGAACGGCCCAAACACTTAAACAACCCAAACAGATTTAAAATTATTTAAAATGAACGGCCCAAACACATAAACAGCCCAAACAGATTTAAAATTATTTAAAATGAACGAACCAAACACATAAACAGCCCAAACAGCCCAAACAGATTTAAAATTATTTGCATGAAAAACAAGTAAACTTTTATTATTATTTAATACAAATTACATAAAAGATATAACATGTAAAAATACAAACATAACTTCACCAAACCGCTGAAATGACTAGTAGAGAAAAAAGCTCGATCTCCTCGGTCTCCATGCAAGCAGTCTTCAGATAACAACATAACTTCGCCAAACCGCTGCTTAGGACTCGGTTGATAACCGAGAGGAAATTGAAAGTTAGGAGTGAACCAAATCTCTTCTTCCGGAATTCGAGTCAAAACGCTTGTAGCAATGATAAAGATGCGTCTTGAACTCGAAAATTCCATCCACACTCACTGGGTAAGTAGAGGTGGAATTTCACTAGGTAAGTAGAGGTGGAATTTCTGAAGAGAAGGACACTCCAATATGAGAAACAATATCAAAAGCTAACTTGACAAATAAAGCCCAGGAACACGTCTTTTACACTAACAGATACGTGAGGTTTCATAAATATTTCTTGCCTTTGATACACGAAAACATCTATGACAATCAAATAAAGAAAGCAGGATATCCCTAACATTTTCTATGAGATTTAAGTGTGGTAGATGGATCCGTTTAACAAGCACACAAAAAAAAACAAGTGGGTAAATATATAGGGGAACAGACGGTCAAACGGCTCGAACAACATATTGACCCGGCTCGAAGTATAGGTTGAAACGGCTTAAGACAGCTGTACCGGCTCGGAGCTAGCTGAAACGGCTCGGAGCAGTTGAGACGGCACAAACAATGGGGCGAAACGGCTCGGAGCAGTTGAGACGGCACAAACAATGGGGCGAAATGGCTCAGAGCCAGCTGAAACGGCTTGGCTGGCAGCAGTGGGGTCCACGTGTGTACGGTACTCGGCTCCAACCAAAGCACACGGCTTGGCTTACTGAAGAAACTCAGCTAAGATCTTTCAACAGGAGCCGATTGTAACGGCTTGGCTAAGATCTTTCAACATTGGTCGGACACGTGGTGTGGACTACAGCATCCTCAAGCCGTTACAGGCTTTGTCAGACACCTGGCACTCAACGGTTGGCTGGCCGTTAAAAGAAAATCTTGTGCCTTTTCAGCAGTTTCAGCATGCTGAAACGGCTCGGTGAGGGGTGTCCATTGGCCAAAATAGAAAAAACGGCGTTGATTTGGCTATTTTCGTGATTTTCCCTTTTATAATTTGCATAATCAGTGGCTTTCAACTTTTTCAATCAACTAAACTTTGACGTAATTACTCTGATGATTTGATAGTATGGATTGTTTTGGAAAAGAAAAACTAAAAAAATTGTGGGGGTTAACATAACCAGACCCAAATAAACCATCTCTACCTTCAAGCATGTTTATGACATTTAATGGTGCTTTATATAAAGAAAGGTAATATGTAGGTAGGTTCCCTAGTACCGCTTTTGCCAAAGTGATTCTCCCCGCTAGCGACAAACACTTCGCCTTCCATCTAGAAAGCTTCGTGTTGAACCGATCTATGACCACTTTCCAGTTTGCAATCTTATTCATGTTCGCTCCAACCAACATACCAAGATATTTAAATGGAAGAGATCCAATACAGCAGTTAAGTTAAGTGTGTTGGTGATATTTCCCATTTCAGTATCGTCAAAGCCAACACCATATACTTTACCCTTAGAAGGATTTGCCTTGAGGCCCGAGACGAGAGAAAAACAAGGCAGAATGTGCTTCAAGTTCTTAGCATGTTCTATGTTCCCGATACCCACAAAAACCATGTCGTCGGTGTAGAAAATGTGAAATTGAAGGCCCACCATTAGGTAATCGTACACCGCTATACAATACGTCATCAATCGCTTTGTTCATTGAAACATTGAGGGCTTCCATTGCCAATAAAAATAGGAATGGGGACATGGGATTTCCTTGCCGGAGTCGACATTCCAAGTTAAAGCTCCTAGTAAGGGAGTCTTTTACAAGAACCATGGTAGAACCCGTAACGAGTAAACCTGTAATCCACCTTCTCCACTTCCCCGGAAAGCCCATGTGACAAAGAACCGTGATAAAAAAAATTCTAATTTATGGAGTCGTACACCTTTTCGAGGTCTACTTTGAAGAAGGATACCTTTTTTCGATTTCTTGGCCCAAGCGTGAATTTCACTTAGGATTAGAGGGCTATCAACAATGTTACGACCTCCCCTAAAGCTGGAATACACAAAGACTTTTCGAAAAACAATGGTAGTATAGATGCAATGTTTTGGTGTGAGGTGGGGATAGGAGACAAGACAAGATTTTGGGAAGACATTTGGGAAGCTAATAAACCGTTAAAGGGGGATTTTCCATTACTGTATATAATGGAAGCAAAGAAAAGGATTAAAGTCATCGAACATTACGAGAGGATGGGGACCGAAATCATATGGAATTAGAGTTGAAAGTCTAAACCAACAAGCGTCGAGTCTTGGCTGAATTTCTGAAACTTTTTTGAGCTACTCAAGAATAGGGAGATGAAGACAACAAACGATGCATGGGGGTGGGAAATGGAAAAAGGTCAGTACTTTATGATTAAACTGGTAAAGGAAGAAATCGGGGCTGCAAACTACGTGTCTAACGAGGACTTTGTGATGGACTAGTGTAGATAGGCGACGACCAAGGCTAATACTCTAGTGTGGAGGAGTATAATGTGAACAATCTGGGAGTTCATGTAATAAAAACTAGGCGCAAGAATAGAATGGTTGTAATGTATCTACTTCTAGCTTCTGGCTACTAGTTGTTTGGGCCTAAGTTTTAACTATTATGGATACCATATTCTCAGGCAGATGCTGGATAAATTATCCTTAATGTGTAGTATGGGACCTCAGAGGATCGAGGATTCTTAATGTTTATTACGGTTACTAATGATTGCTCTTGGTGTTTTCTTATGTTTATGTGCAGGGAAGCTACGTAGTAGACCAAGTCCAAGCTAGAATATTGCTAAGAAGTCGTTAGAAGCTAGCACGTGCTTATTCCTGAAAAGGTTATGGACGAAGACGTGGGTCTAGCGACAATATCGCACTAAGTTGTTATTGTTATATTCAAAGGGGTTGATCAAGTTACACATTCATTCACTGATACATACACACACTTGATGCATAGAGCTTACACGGAACAATCTCGGCAAACACGCATTCATCATTGTACCAAACTCGATCAACTTCCGAAGTTGTATTCAATTATGCTAGCTAATATATTTGGTGGTCGATAGTTTTCACCACCCGAGGTTTTTATGTCGACAATCTACTAGTGATTAAGGGCTTTTCCTCGTATAAATCTTTGTGTTTCGTTTACATTTCGAGTTTAACAATCACTACATTCGTATAGGCACTCTACCTCACAAACAAATTTGGTTACATTATCCTTAGAATGATTTTTTTTACCAAAACAATAGTCTTGTTATATATTGAATAAGCCTGGCATAACGGGTCAACCCGATCTGTTGAGACATGAACATGATAAGACACGAACACGACACAAAATCTTATGGTGTCAGATTTTTGAAACACAGACCTATTAATAAATTGGTTACACGAAATGACCTGCACTGCTACAAAAATGATTTGTTTAGGCGGTGTAAACGGGAATTATGAGCGGTTTTATGACCGCCTAAACAAATGTCGCATGAAAAAATGTACAATTAATTTCAGCGGTTAAAAACCCATCCAAAATGAAACAAATTCCGCCAAAAAAAAAATGTCAAAAATTTATGATTTTGAGCAGTGGTTTAATATCCCAACCGCCCAATAGTGCCTAAGACAAAATTTTGGCTCAAAATAATGGCTAGCGTTGGCTCAAAATAATGGGTAATGGAAGAGCTCAAAATAGTGGCTAGCTAGAAAAGTGTATACACAACAAGAACTAAAACAAACAAAACTCAGCCAATATCATAGAACCTTTTGATTACATAATAACTTCCAAAGTTTACAAAAGTTGTTCAAAACATAATAACTTCCAAAGTTTACAAAAGTTGTTCAAATAACTACACTAACCTAACCTACAGCAATAAGCTATCAATCTTAAAAAACTATATCATGATGTATTCAACCAACCTACACTCTTAAAAAACCTCGTCATGGTGTTTTCAACCAACATGTCCATTTCCTCTTGTGTTATGCTTGTTATCTGGGTCCAAATCTAAAAAGAAATCAAATAACATATATTAGTTAACTCGAAACACCAAAAATAAACACAAAACCCAAATAATACAACCTTAAACTTGGATTGATAACCCCAACACGCTAAAGTCAAAATAAGTAAATTCTAAAAGGAATACTTATATTGTTTGGAAAACGAAATCGCTTCTTTAAAACAAACTGGAACATAAACCAAATCACAATGAACCCACACTCCTAAGACCTGTCTTATTGCATACACTGCATTAAATTTAAAAGAAAAAATCAATTACTAAAATAATCACTTAATTGTATAAAATATAAGAGAATTAATCCGTATATTACTGATAACATACTTGAACCATGGTCCATGTAAGTCCACTTCCAAAAGAAGATTCTATTGCTCTCGAAAGAGGATAATCATCTTTATTCTTGTGGGCCTTAACCGAAGTCGAATCCAAAATCCAAACACTTCGTTCCTTAGGAGAAACGATAAACAAAACCCAATGGGCGCAAGACAAAAGAAAGGTATAAAAAATAGTGTAATAAATTAAAGAAAATTAACTTGAATACACTAAAAAAACAATAAAATATATATTAACTATAAAAAGGGTGCAAGAAAATATTTTGTGCCCTTTTTAAGTTTGTAGACACTTAACAAGTGTTCTTTTACACTTGCAAAATTTGTCTCGCACTCTTTCCCAGTTATTTTGTGGATATTGAAGTAGGCAATTTTAGGGTCTTCTGGAGCTATTTTGTAAAATACTATGTTATACAAATCTCAAGGCTCTCGAATTTTGGATCGATGATATCTACTTTGACTTTCACATCGTCGTCCTCCATTTGAACCTCATCTAATAACCTATCCATAGTAGGATACACAAGCCCTGGACCGACTACTTTTTCTTTTGTAGAAGGGCCCGGGAATAACAATTTACATTCAGTATGCTCCTACAAAACGAGACAACATTTTTAAAAATAATATTATATATAAAACATTGTACAAATATAATTACCTCTATAGGTGGATAATGAATATTGGATCCACCAACATCACTCGCGCCACGGATACTAGGGCTCAAGCCCACCCCTTCATAATCGCAAACCACCCCTAAACTTTGAGTGGTGGATACATCCGTTTGACTTTGTTGTCTACCACCTTGAAACAATCCTCCCTTAGCCTTTGTGCGTCCTTTAACCAATATTTAAGCACAAGTATTAAATCCAAAAAATCATTATATATTTATCTATATAATAATATAATATTACCTATAATATTAGAAACAGTACGTAATCGCCCTCCATGTTCCGGTCCAAGTAGCCTACTTAGTGGATCCTCCACCCCGGAAAAATAACTGCCATTTGCCTTAATTTCTATTTCTAATTCGGACTATGTAATATATACAATTGTTAAGAAATTTGACTTTAACATATATATATATATATATATACAAATAAATATACATTCACTTACTAGTTTAATAGACTCTACTCGTGCATCTTTTGCATCTTTAATAATATAATATTGCATATATTATTAGAAACAGTACGTAATCGGCCTCCATGTTCATGCCCACGTTTAGACATTTTCCACACTAAAAAAAAAACCAAATTAACAAACATCATATAAAAAGAGTAAACAATATAACCCACACAGCTTCATAACCTCATAAAAAACAGTACACAATATGATTCAAATCAGTAGATGAGATAGTAATTCTCAACTAAAAGTAAACCATATATATATATATATATATATATATATATATATATATATATATATATATATATATATATATATATATATATAATGTAAGTATCTATGGAAAACCCATTTAATCTAGAAAACTTGGAAAACCTGGATTGTGTGGACAGGATTGATCCACATCATCTATTAAAAACACATGATCAAAGGGCAATTTAGTCATTTTGTTTTAACCATCACCTCACCCTTCCCCATCCCATCATTTTCTTTATGTCACATCTCTCTCTCTCTCTCTCTCTCTCTCTCTCTCTTTCTCTCTCATATATCACTTTTTATCTAACCATTTTCAAAATAATTCATTAGATATTAGAGAGAGAAACATCACCTTTTCATCAAAGCCACCATCAAAGCTACGAGATCTGAATATCGAAGATCAAAGCCACCAGATCTGAAGATCGAAGTCACCATGTGTTCATGTACTCATCCCTTTCTTTTGAAGCCACCAGATCTGAAGATCGAAGCCACCAGATCTGAAGATCGAAGCAGGCTGAAATCGTTTGGTTGCATGAGTTTCTAGAGAGGGAAAATTATTGGAACACCAAGACCAAAAACACACAAGTGTGCGGGTGAGAAGCAGGTCAGAAATCATTTGGTTCATGGGTTTTAGAGAGAGAAAGTTGTTCGAACACCAAGAACACACACACAATTGTGTGAGAGAGAAGCAGGTCAGAAATCATTTGGTTCATGGGTTTTAGTTAAGAGAAAAAGTTGTTAGAACACAAAGAACATACTCACAAGTATGAGATGGACTGGTTCCATGTCTTAATGTTATTTATTTGTTAAAAGTTGAATGATTTTGTGTGTGTATTAGTAAAATAGATTTGATAGTTTGTTGGTATTTTTTTTTACATGTATTAAAAAAAATTTAGAATTGAGATAATGATTGTTGTTGTTGTTGTTTTTGTTGTTATATATTAGTTACCTTTAAAAAGTCCATAATCTAATCGTTGATGATCTCGTTTATTTTATAAAAAAAAATTATGTTTGGTTTGGTTGCTTGTTTGAGACATTTGATCTAAACAGTAACTGTTATATTATTTGATAATGATTCCCATGTGTTGCATATTATTTGACAATGATTCCCATGAGACTTTTGACCAAAAACACACACAAGTGGTTTGGTTTATATTATTTGACAATGATTCCCATGTGTTGCATATACATTTGTAACTTGTGTTACAAATCACATGTACTAGCATGTTTGGATGTATACACGTTACATATACCAAGTGTTTTTCATACACATATATTCCATGTGTGTTTCATACACACATGTAACATGCGTATGACTTGTGGTGCATATACTCATGTTACTTATGGTGCATATACTCATGTTACATGTATACGTACGTTATTACATTTTTTGCTGGCATAATTAGATACGTATGTTACATTTATGCCAGTTGCATTCTAAACTGTTTGTGCTATATCTTGTAACATGTGTTACACTTTGAGGTAATATATGTTGTTACAGGGAGTTACACATATATACTTAACGCAATAGTGATTTTAAATGCAAAAATGTTTTTTAGATGGACTTCACTTGGATAACACATTTTGATTACCTTTAGAAACTTCATAATTTATTTGGAATATCTCGTTTATTTTACAAATAAAAAAAGTTACTTATATGTAGTAACAACGTTACACATGTTACTTATAGTTACCCCCAACCCCTTTTTATGCACATATGTAACACATGTTTGTAACGTGTGTTATATGTGTTATAGCAAAACTTTACACATGTACACATATTACATAGCAAAACTTTACACATGTACACGTATTACATTTCTGACACCTTTACATGTCGGCCTTCTAAGATGTGTTACAGATGTTAGAATTATCTATTATTTTGAAGTAGCAATAGGCATTCTTACATGTACCTGTATAATGTTGTGAAAAAAGATTCCTTCATTATTACTTCAAAACAATAGGCAGTTGTAACATGTGTTACACATGTAGCTCTTATATTACAATCTTTCCTAATATGTGTAACACATGTTACAATTGCTTATCTTTTTGAAGTAATAGTAAAGATATCTTTTTTCATTGTTACTTGAAAAGAATAGGTAGTTGTAACATGTGTTACACATCTTAAAATTGTCTATCTTTTTCAAATAACAACAGGCATTGTGACATGTATCTGGATAATGTAAAGGGTTCGAATAAGACTATGCATTTTATTGAGTTCTGACACTTGTTACATGTGTTACCCCCGACATGTAACATGATTTTGTGCTAACCGCCTACCCTCTTTTTTCCCAGGTACAACATGATTGGTGAAGCTCAGTATGTTCTTCGTTACCTAGTTTAACGTATGTACGTTTCATGTGAAACATAAACAATATCCCGCTCGTGTTTCAACATGTATTTTGGTTGTAATTTGACAATGGCATAGTTTCCCTTAACTTGTTTTACTAGATGTGTATATTCTTGTGTATGGTACCACTTTTATATGTTACCTTTACCACTTTTTATGTTTAACGACCTATTTTTGTTTTTTAAAAGGGTGCACCTCTGTAACCAATTCGGTAACCAATCAAACTATCATGTATTACTTATGTTACACACTTCTTTTATGTGATTACTTCGATTATATTAGATGACAATGATTCCCATGTGTTGCATATACTTTTGTAACGTGTGTTACAAATCACATGTACTAGCATGTTTGGATGTATACATGTTACATATACTAAGTGTTTTATATATACCAAGTGTGTTTCATACACACATGTAACATGCGTATGCCTTTGTGGTGCATATACTCATGTTACATGTATACGTATGTTATTCACTACATCGTATGTAACACAAGTTACTCATGTTACATGTATATGTATGTTATTCACTATATATGTGCCTTGTTTTTATTCACTACATCGTATGTAACACATGTTACTTACATGTTCCACCATGTACTGCATTTACTTACGTAAGATGTGTAACACATGTTACAATTGCTTATTGTTTCCAAGTAACATTAAAGGTATGTACCTTGTTTTCTACTTCATCCTGTGTAACACATGTTACACTTATTAATTAGTATCAAAGGTTACAATTGAAACAATATGTTGACCACCCAATGCTCGTCTACTACTTATCTTACAATTGGTAATGAATAAAACATGTTAACTAATAACACATGTTAACTGATAACTGGTAACCAAATACATTTCCCACCATAACTATTTAACATCCAGACACCAACATATTACAGAGAAGACCAGAATGGTCATATTGTATTTTGGGTTATGGCCATAATTTAAAATAAATAAAATTCGTGGTGACTATGATAGTTACAAAAACCACCACGCATATATCACTAGCCAGTTGACTTGTTATAAACAAAAGTTGTGGTACCCAAGATAACTACAAAAACAACCATAGATGTTCCCACAAAAACTGTAGAAAAGACAACACTACCACACTCAGCGCCCTCCCATAAATGAGGCAGCTTCTATCTTGCCTTTCAAAGTATTAGAGGGCGACAACAGAATATTATGAGTGGCATACTTCGTCCGCAACTTTCTCACCTCCTTCATTTTCCTTCTCCCATTTGTTAAAGGGCGACAACAGAATATGAGTGCCGTTCAAAGTGTTAGAGGGCGACAACAGAATATGAGTGGCATTCTTCTCTTTCTTCATCCCATTCATCGTTCGTTTCTTCGTCTACTTTCTTTCGCTTTTTCGGTATCTTACCAGTTTGCGATCTTGTTACTCTCTTTGTTGCTGCAAATAAAACAGGTTTAACACATGTTACTTAATTTCATTAAAATAAAACAGGTTACCTAATATGTCTTTGATAAAATAAAGTCAGGTTTAATATATGTTACCTATTTTTATAAAAATAAGACAAGTTTAACACTTGTTAGATAACTTGGAAAAAATATGAGAGCTTAACACATGTTAACTAATCTGATAAAAATAATACAGGTTTAACACATGTTACATAATTTGATAAAAATAAGACAGGTGTAACACATGTTACACTAACATGTTTACCTGATAGGAGAGGTTTAACACATGGTAATAAGACGGGTTTAACACACGTTTACATCATTTGATAAAAATGAGACAGGTTTAACACATGTTACACTAATATGTTTACCTAATCAGGGAGGTTTAACACATGGTACCCTAATAAGAAGGTTTAACATATGTTACGCTAATATGTTTATATGCTTTTGAGTCCGTTGACTTGTACCCTAATATCAGACAGGTTTAACACATGTTACGCTAATATATTTATATGTTTTTGAGCCCTTAGACTTGTACCCTAATATCAGAGGTTTACCTAATTTGTTTTTGACAGAAAACAAGGCAGGTCTAACACATGTTACCTAATATGTTTTCGATAAAAATATAAGACATGTTTAACACATGTTACAAATCAATAGTTTTAACGTGCGGCAAGTTGGCAATCCAAAAAAAAATAATAATAAATAACCCGAGGCTGTTTCTACTCAAAATAACTAACACTTTCTAGTCGCATTCAAAACAAAAATCACCATCGATCGGACCAAAAAACACCTACCGATTGAAAAAAAAAAACATAAAAACCAACATTAACACTTTCTAGTCTCATTCAAAACAAAAATCACCACCGATCAAATCACACACCGATCGGACCAAAACACCTTCCGATCGGAAAAAACAGAAAACCCAACATTTATCTGATCAAAACACCTACCGATCGGAAAAAAGCAAAAATCATCACCGATCAAAACACCTCCTGATAAAAAGTCGAACCAAACTTACTTGCTTCTGCACTTGCTTCTTGCTTTCTTCCATTTCCGGCAACTTTTACCAGATGATAACAACTGAAATGTTTATCTCATATCTAGTGATTTAGATTCACCATCGCACCTTATTTTTATTTTCTTTTGTGATTCACTGTAGCACCTTTTTCCGGTGCCCCTTTTCTTCTCCGGTCAGATCATCTTCTCCGGTGCCCCTTTTCCGGTCAGATCATCTTCTCCGGTGCCCCTTTTCTTCTCCGGTGCCCCTTTTCTTCTCCGGTCAGATCATCTTCTCCGGTGGGTTTTGGGAAGATCAATTGTTTGAGAGAGAAAGAGATGAATTTGGGTTGAGTCTTTTGAAATGTTTGAAATGAGGTTGGGGTATTTGATTAGTTGATATAGATATTTGTGCACCTCCTTTAATGCATGTCAAATCACATAATATTATAATATATATATATAATGTACTACAATTATGGTTGATTTTACCTAAATACCCTTTAAGTACTTTTGTTGACCTCATCATTCTATTAAATTTAATTAAAAAAAGCTTCAAAATTTTTGAGCCATTGGATGATCTTGATCAATGGTTATAGATTGGGTTTCCTAGGTTTTCTTAGCACAAATAAGTTTTCTATACATCCTTCCCCTATATATATATATATATATATATATATATATATATATATATATATATATATATATATATATATATATATATATAGGGGAATGCTAGACAGAAAACCCTTAAATTCTTAGGAAACTCTGGAAACTCAAATCTCCCCCCATTTTTACCCAACCTCCCGACATTTTTTTTTTGAAAAAAATAACACATGTAATATACATGTTTTAAAGTGTTTTGGGCCAAAAAAAAACAAAAAAGCGCCGAAGGGATGTTTTAAAAAAAAATAAACAAATTTCAGCAATGTCCGGTTGCCTAACATGTGTTAGACAAAAATGCTGAAACTTGCTGAAATTTGTTTTTTTTTAAAAAAAAAACCCTTCGGCGCTCTTTTGATTTTTTTGGCCCAAAACTCTTAAAAACATGTATATTACATGTGTTATTTTTTTCAAAAAAAAAAAAGTCGGGAGCTTTGAGTTTTCCGGGTTTCTTAAATATTTAGGGTTTTCTATATAGCCCAACCCTATATATATATATATATATATATATATATATATATATATATATATATATAACACGGGACCACATGAGATACGCGCATAAACCACTCAAAAGTATATCGAATCTGACATAAGGGCCACACATGGAATCATATTTATCTAGCAAAATCCAACATAATAAAGAATTTTATTCACAGTTTTGTACTGAAATAAAGAATTTAAGAAGATAATTGATAAAACTAGGGTTTCTTACCAAGGGGTTTTGGAAGAAGAATTGAAAGCGACGGTTTTCTATGAAATCTGAACTATGGTCGAGATGAAATCTTTAGATGAAGAATTTATGAAGTTAATCTCTGGATGAAAACTAATGGTGGTATTGGAAGAAGATCGGCGCAGGATGGGGAAAAGTGATGGCGGGGTTTTGGGGGAGGGTTATGCTTTAATCAATCCGTAACTAGCCTATTAAGAGTTTTTCATTAATAAATATGATTAAAACCCTTTATTTGAGCTAGCCTGTTATCTACGCACAAAAAAAGGTATTTTTTTGAGCCATGATTTAAAACAGCTAAAAAAAACCATTTATTTGTGCGTGTAAAATTATTTTGTGCTATGTTTGTATGATTTTGGGCGGTTTATGTATGTAACCGCCCAAAATAATATTTTTTGAGCTGTTAGGACACGAAAAAATTACCAGCATATCATACAACCTGTTTAAGACACGAACACGATCTTAAGCGAACATACAACATTGAGTAGAAAAAAATTACCAGCATGTCATACAACATTGAATAGAAAACTCATCTTTGATCTCGCACGGCACGGTTGAACTTTGAAGTCTGAACTAATGTGAAAGAATTAATCGAATCGGAAAGTGAAGGATAGGAGGTAGACTTAGGAGGACGAAGCAGTGCCTGAAGGTGTGAACCGAATTAGGAATCGTGGACTTTGTGAGAGAGATTAAAAATTAGGGTTTGAATTGTGGAAAATGAACCGCGTATGTTTGTGTATATTTCATCCCAGGTCCTACGACTAATAACCCACGTCCACACCCACATAATATTTTATAATTTAAAATTATTAACATGTACTTAATGGGTCTTAACAGGGTAATAGGTTTTAACCTGTTTTAGACATAAAACCTGTTAAGGTCAAACATGAAACATGGTAACTTCGAATAGGTTCGTATCGTGTTATCATGTCAAAATTATCAGCCCTAATATTGAAGTAATAAAATGACCCTCTTTTCTAATAAAATGACCCTCTTTTCTGGTGTGTGTGTGTGTGTGTGTTTGTGTGTACATATATGTATATATATAAAACAGAACCAGGTCTAATATGTGGTTTCAATTATTTCATGAATAATATCACATTGCACCAAAATAGTGGCGAAGCTTGAAAAAAAAGTTCGGAGGTCGGAAGGTAACGAACCTAAAAAAAATTTCTATCGCGTAGTTTCGAGGTGTATGTTCGGGTCGGACGTCGGTGATTCGATTCGGGTCGGGTCGGGTCAAACATTAACATCAAATAAAAAACATTCTCAAACATTATAACGTAAACATTGTTTAACAAACAAACGAACAAAGACACCAAAACATTAAAAAGGAGAGAGGAAGGTGGGTACCCGGTTCTCCTGGATGAAGAATTATAGTTTTGCCCGTCTTCCTTTATGCTTTTTGAATTCTTCAATTATGGACTCCGAATCAAAGTTCACAGCAATCTCCTTTTCTATGTAAATCACCATACTGTTTGCTAGATACTGATCTGACATCATTATAATAGGCTAAAAGTTTTAGCAATTCATGAAAGTTACCATAATTCTTAGATGTTGAAGATTCATCATGTCCTCGTAAGGCACAAGCTTGGTATGTCAACCAGAACTACATCAATTGTGGTTTTTAATCTTAACCGTTTCTTCCTAACAAAACAAGTTAACAAATCACCCTAAATTTCAAACTCTAACTTCTATCTAAATCAAATCACAATAAGATTAAACAAATAAAATTAGACATAGTTACAAAAAGATTCAACAAGTTTAGGACAAAAATTCGGACCAATTTCACCCCTAATTTCAACCTAAATCACATAATTGTAGCCCTAAATTAAAACTAAAGATAAAAAAACAAATATCTTTAACCTTATGAAGATTGAAGAAGTCAAACAAGAGTATAAGACCACAACGATGAGCAGCATTTTGGCTTCTGTTCTCGAACAAGAAGCTGAAGTCGAACAGTTCTTGAACCTGTGTCCCCCCCCCCTCTTCTGCAGTACTGGTTTGTGGCTTCTGTTCTTCTTGTTGATGTCCCAAAGTAAACGAATTTGGGTTTTTTTTTATAGGGTGGGCTTTTAAGTTGGGCTATATAATATACATTCTAGTATTCTACCAAATATAATGATTTGGGCTATAATATTTGGGCTAATTAAATATTTTATTCGGGCTATATAAATAAAAAAATTAAAACCGGGGGGTCGAAAACGTATATACCTAAAAAAAATTATAAAACCGGGAGATCGAAAACCTATATACCTACATAATCCTATATGAAACGTATATATATAACACTACTGACCCAAAAGCTCGGGGAGTCGGGCGCCCCTCCCCGCCCCTGCACCAAAAGACCCTAATTGCCCATATGCTCATTGTTCTTTTTAAGTCTTCCCTTACTAATACACTCAATGTTGTTGGTCCAGGCGTCACTCCACACACAACACACTCACTCACGTATGTATGTATGTAATGAAAGTTTCTTTAAGTCCTTGTATATTTACGAATGAAGGGTACATTGTAAAACCTTAAGACAGAAGAAATCGTGAAAACTTTTGTTCTTTTTATATATCAGGGTCCCTCGTTCCTCTAGCTCCTGTGGGGCTTTTAAAATGAAAGAGAGAAGTCGCGATGATAGAAGAAACAACTTGAGAGTTTTTTTTTTCTGATGAGAAACACACACTGATTAATGATGAGTTTCCTGTTTGGTGAAGGAGGAAGAACTTTTATGAATAAAAGTATGAAATAAATACTATTTTCTAAGTAGGAGAATAAGTAATAGCTGGCATGCATAGCTTTTAGTTTATTCTAGTATTCAATCAATATAACAAAGATATATTAGTAAGAGTAAATTACAAAATTCGTCCTTTATGTATGTATTGAATTGCAAAGTGTGTCCTTTACCTTCAAAAAGTACAAAAAACGTACTCGATGTTTGCAAACCCTTGCACGTTATATCCTTTAGCCTTAACTTAGTTTTCATAGTTAAACTGACCAAATGGGCCTCATGCAAAGGTATTTTGGTCATTTTATTTTAGAGTAAATTACAAAGTTCGTCCTTTATGTATGTCTAATATATCAAAGTATGTCCTTTATCTTTAATAAGCTCAGAAAACATACTTAATGTTTGCAAATCCTTACATGTTACGTCCTTTACCCCTAACTTAGTTAGTTTTCATTGTTTAATTTGGTAGCACAAGGGTAATTTAGTCTTTTACCCTTTTAGTTAAACATTTTAATAAATAAAACAAAATATAAACTTAAAATATTAATATAACACATATATACACCCTTCTCTTTATCCCCTCTCTACCAAACATCATCTGCAACCACTTCCATGGCTCAATCACTGCCACCCTTTGCCACCACCACTCCCACCTCAACCATCAAATCGCCGGAGAAACAAAACTCAACCTCAATCATCATCATCTCCATCACAAAATCGTCAGAATCACAAGTACAAAAATGGCGGGAGAAGTATCAGAGAGCTGTATGGACAGTTTACTCACTGAAATAGTTTCATCGTACTGCAATGTTCTCTACGCTACGGCCTACGAAGCCGGAGCTTGCCGCTCGGAGAATTGAAGCAATCGGTTATCAGGTCGGTCATCAGTTCATATTTCCCCCAAATCTCGCCGCTTTAGAACAACAAGATTCCGGCGATAATGCTTCTGTTCTCTCCGTCCAACACTCCACCTGCATCTCCTCTCTTCGTCCTTCAGATCTCGAAGAATTCGTCAAAGGTACATCAATTCACGCACTTCACATCTCAATTCTTCTATTATCTATACAATAAAACCCTAACTATTTCAAATTACAGGCATTTCGTTCGATTTATCGGACAAAGAGCTGTTTTGCGTTGAAGAACAAGACGTGTTTGATAGGATTTACTCACTGGTGAAGTGTTTTGGTGACCTAACTCCTGGTTCGAAGCTGAATATTGTTGAGAGTCTTCAGTCGAACTTTAGTGTTTTGCTTCCGAATATTGATTCGCTTTTTAGGGCTCCGGCTTCGCCTGCTAGTGGGAGTGGATGTGGTGACGGTGGTGGTGTGCTTGATAGAGTTAATTCGCACCGGAATGCGTTTAAGATTTATACGTTTTTTCTGATTCATGTGGTGTTATCTCAGGAAGCAGATCGGTGGTGGTGGCGGGTTAATCCCTGGAGTTAACAGACAGCAGATTAGAGGTGATAATGGTCTGTACGGCAACGAGGTTACCTGCTCGTGCAGGTGGGTTTGCCGGTGAAGTGGTGATGGTGGCAGATCGGTGGCGGTGGCAGGTGGGTCTGGTGAGGTGTATGGCGGTGGTTGTCGGTCCGGTGGTGGTGGTCCGGCGATTAGAGAGAGAGAGAGAGCTGGTGTGTGTTGAGAGAGAGAGAGAGAGGTGTTTATGTGTGAGAGAGAGAGAGAGCTGTATTTATATATATATATATATATATATATATATAATTTTTTTATTATTTATTTTAATATTTATGATAAAATGACCAAAATACCCTTATGTGGGGCTGATTTAGTCAAATTTAACCATGAAAAGTAACTGGATTAGGACTAAAGGACGTAACATGTAAGGATTTGCAAACATTAAGTATGTTTTCTGAGCTTATTAAAGATAAAGGACATACTTTGATATATTAGACATACATAAAGGACGAACTTTGTAATTTACTCTTTTATTTTATTTACTTAAAAAACTATTTTAATAATTCTAATAATTAAAACAAAATTAATTCTATACTATATAATATATATAACTCTCTCTCCCTCTAAAACACACACTTTCTCTTTCTCTGTACTCTCTCTCTCTCTCTCACACCTACCTTCAGCACCATCTCCGGCCAATCTCCGTCATCGATCCGCCGTAAAACTCTCACCATCACCATCACCATCATCACTACTCTATTTTACTCTTCTTCACTATAATAATCGTTGTAACAAACTCCAGTACAACGATTCACCACCGGCACACAAAGCCGTCGCAATCGTTGTCGCTCAAGTCATCGGAATCAATCAAAACTGTTTGTGCAGTAACGCAAAATCCTGATTCATGTTACACCGATGTCATTTCCGTTAATTCCGGTAACAACGCCGTCGATCCGGTGGTGATTCTCAACCTAACGCTTGAACTCGCCGTGACGGAGCTAAAGAACGTCTCGTCTTTGCCTAAAACCCTAATTTCGAACCCGAACGATTTACGGATCTGTTCCACGTTGCGAGACTGTGTATGTGAATTTGAACCTCGCCGGAGAGCCGATCTGGTTTTGGCCGCCGTCACTTGAAACCCTAGACGCTACTGGCCGTTGTCGCTCTGAACCTCGCCAAAGAGTCGATCTTGTTGTGGCAGTGGTCGTCTTCAGCAATTGTGGCTGAGTCCGTCGATGGAAAGGTGGGGCTAGTTGTGGTGGTTGTAATCAGGTAGAGGGAGGAAGGGAAGGAGGTAGAGAGTGAAAGGGGGGTTAAAATCGCAACGGTCAGCTGTTTGGGGTGGGCAGTGGCTGCGTGGTGGCAGTTGTGGTGGTGGTGCACTGGTGGTGGGAACAGAAAGTTAGAGAAAGAGAGAAAGAGAATTAGGTTTATAAGAGACTGATGTATTGTTTTTTTTTTTTTTTTTTTTATGTTTTTAACCTTTAAAATCCTTTTTTGTTTTATTTATGAAAGATATTTTAATCTTTTGTTTTAATCTATTAGTAATTTAATCTTTTGTTTTTCTTTACAGTTTTTCTTTATTTTTTCTTTAAGTAAATTTAGTTTGTCAGTTTACTTTAGAAATCATCTCATTTATATTTCATCACAGCCCACTTAATAATAGAAGCACTTGTCTCTTAAAAGTGAGCTCTTAGGTTCAAACCTAGGCAAGGGAAGTATTTAGGATTTATTGTTGTGTAACATTTACCGTTAAAAAAAACAAGCAAAACGAAGTGTTTCCCTTTTACCAGAGTCTTAATTGCCAATGTTGTTTTCACAATAAAAGTCCGCTCCAGTAAAGTAATATCATGCTGAACACATTACAGTCCACTATAGTAAGTAATATCATAGTAAAACTCATTACTATATTACTAATAGAAAGCAAACAAACTTCAGCTAAAGGCAGCCTATGTGCTCATGGTATGTTGAACGTTAATCCCATCTGTAGTAGATGTAATCTTATAACCGAACAGCGGAGCTTATTAAGGAGCATGCGTTTCTTCGGCCTAGTTGTAGATTTAAATTTGTTAAATAAACTAGGATTGATGGCCTGCATTTGATTTGCAAGACATTGTTATGTAATTGTTTTCCTCCAGGTCTTTCAGCTTCATGCTGGCCTGAATATATAGTTCGGCCATTAAAAAAAGAAAACGAATGTGAAATCACGAGTAACAAAAGTTTTAATCAACATCACAATGAATAAAAGTTTGACGTAACATATAACATCACAATGCGAGATTGTAACAACTCTACAACTGAACATTTGAAGTGTTAACTAGTCAAATTTTAAATGCTCGTTTATTAATTAAATCAAGAGTAAGACTGTGGGGTATGGGGTGAGGGTTGGGGCGTGGGTTGGCTAAAAACGCCCAAGCCACCACCTGTCACATCCTAACTTTTGCGGAAGCGTATGATGTGTGACTGGTTTAATATCATTGCATTCAATCATAATAAACAACTACATGATCAAAACGATGTTTATCCATTCATAAAATTTAAAGTACTACAAACACCAGTTATTTAAGTTTTAATACACAACCTTCGACTAAGTCACAAACCAACAAAACTGGATGACATCTAAACTTGAAATTTACTTCTAGAAACAACACCCGCGCCCAAGATCCAACCTGTTACCCGAAATACATGTAATTTTGGAAAAACATCAACAAAATTTGAGCGAGTTCATGTGTTTTGTTAGAGTACTGAATATCTTGTAAACCTTTGAGAAACTTCTTTGAAAACAGGTATGAAAAGCATTTATGAACAAATCAAATTAAAGTGTTGCAAGGACATTAAAACATGTGAAAACATAGGGAGCACTCAAAATGAGTAGGCTTATACCCTCGTCGATTCCCTCGACTATGTCGAATTCCCCTTCGACTATGTCAATTCACCTTGACCATGTCAATTCACCTTGACTATTGTCGATTCACCTCGACTGGGACACCGAAGCACTCAAGTGGTCACAAGTACCATGAGTGGGGTTCGGCCGTACCCGTTAGATCTAACCTTCGTCCCTATTAAGAATTAATGGCATTTCAAATTCAATCTATGCTCACATGATCTAATTAACTCATTTCATACCGTTTAAACATTCGTAACATGTATTCCACCCCCGAGAGTTATAAAACCAAAAACAATTAAGAAAAAAGGGGGACATGAACTCACAAGTTTGCGTTCTTCAATCCGACGTAACTCAAGCTGCTACTAATGTGCACGACTACCTACAACATACTACGGTCTATTAGACGAGTGGGTCGTGCCTTGACTTAGTACTAATTAGTGTCTTTGAGTTATGTTCTTTGTGTCTTCAACATTATTTCAAGTTACATAATTATTTGTTAAAATAATAAATATTTTAACTTAAATTATATTCATTAAATTTTGGAATAATTGTTATAGCAATATATTTTAACTTAATACTTTTCAAGTATTTATACTTGTAATTTCCTTCCCAAGGATGGGGGTATCGTATACTTGTATATTTTTGCCATGTATTTGGGGTCGTATTCCGGTGTGTATTTATATGCACTAGAATACGTATCTTTATTGTATTTATTAAGTATTCTTATACCTAATTTCGTATTAATTATTCCGGAATATTGTCTTATATAAAAGTTCACCAATATATATTTCCAAAATATATATTTCGATAAATATTACTTAGAAAAATTATTTATAATTTTCCTTTGGCAAAATATTTGTATTTTCATATAAGTTCTAAAAGTAATATATTTTCAAGTCTAACTTAGAAAATATATATATAAACTTATCTTTCTCCAAAAACGATATATTTCATGTTTAACTGAGAAAAATATATCTTTCACCCAAAAATATTGTATTTCATGTTTGTTGAGAAAATATATATTTCTTTCAAAAATAATATATCTTCTAAAAATTTCCAGAAAAATATATATTTATACTTGCCAAAAATAATACATTTTTCTCTTGTCAAAAATACGATATATTCTTGTAGTAATTGTAAAAAATCATATTTTTTTTCACTTGATGTCCAAAATATTATTTACCAAGTATACATATGAATATTATTTCCGGAGTACTTGGTAAGTTATATTCTCTAGTTCGGTTTCACCAATATTTTGTGCATAACTTGTATATTCATATTCTTGGAATTTTGGTAATATTTTGGATTGTAATTTTTGGGTATTTTGATGTGTTATATTATTTCATGTCCTAAAATAATATAACTAATACACATAATATACAAATAATCACACACATGGTGACATCTAAATATATATTTTCCTAAATACATATTTAGTCGTTTTTATTTGTAAAACCCAACCTCCAATATTGTTAAGTTTTGAACAAAAATCTATGGCAAACTTTATGTGAAAAACCATGGTTAAAATCTACTTACAAATACTTCTTTAAAAATATTTTTCTAAGTATTTAAATTCTACAAAAATTTTGCCATAGTTTCCCCTTAAAAATGGAGGTTTCCATGCTTTTCAAAGCATATCATTTTCTTTTAAAATCATCATCAATCATCCACAACATAAACAAGACTTACCATATGCTTTAAATACGCAATTTACACTTTGACATGAACTTGAAATTTTGTAAAAAGTTGTAGTAACTTAGTATGATATTTAGTAGGTTAAGTTACCCTTAAAAACATAGTTCATAGTTTATGAAACTCATTGTTGAAGATTTTAGTTCTTCACAACTTGTATGAAGATTTTCTAAAAATATTTCTTCTTGTATTTTTCTTGTTAACAATATGTTTCTAGCTTTGATTTAACACTTAAAACATGTTTACTTCCTTTAAACACCATGACCATGTTAAATCTTGTAGTAACTTTTGTTTCTTGAAAATATTATTCTTGAAATCTTTTATTTTCAAAACTTATAGCTTGTAGAAATAATCATCATGTACTAATACAAGTTTATTTTCAAGTTCATGATTTACATAAAGGATGATCATTACTAATTTCTCAAGATCTATCCTTACACTTGCTAGATCAGGTGTTTAATCATCATCTAGCAAGGTTCTTATGATGATCAACATCATAAACACAAGATATCAACACTCAAGTATACTACATACACTTAAAACAACTTGATCTTCATGTTTTAGAGCTTTATGTTCAAGTTTATGCTTATGTTTCTTCATGATCTTTATGTTTAACATCTTATATCTTCTTTTAACCAACATAATATGAAGTAAACTGAGATCACAAGAGTGTTACTACTAGCACAAGGCTAGGGATGAACAAGAGAAGAAATGAGGTGGATAAAAGCACTAGAGAGAGGTCCTTCCAATTCCGTTGCTTACAACCTTCTTAGATAGGCTCGAGAAACCTTAGAATCACCTTGGATTACTTAGAACTGGATTGAAAATGAGAGTGGTATGGAGGGTTGTTGTGGTCGTGAGCTAAGGGAGGAAGAAGAGAAGTTATGGTGTTGTGAAATGGTTAAGTGTTAAGTCTAATGGTCCTTATAATCTTACACCCAACATTTAGATGGTATAAGGCATCTTATGTGTGGCATATTCTTGACAAGATCTATAAAAATATTCAAGAAAAATCCCAAGGGGGCCCATGTTGTAACCGGACTCAAATGAGGGGGGGGGGTAAAGTGTAATATTCCAAACATTAGTTACTTGATTTAGTTGGGATGTAATGGAACTAGTTAGGTATTTTAGATGTTTAGTGTTTAGGAGATGTAATATGATGTTCGGTGACCATAACTAGCTTCGTAACATAAAAACAGTGCTTTTAGTAAAAATTTGATGTTTCGGGTAGTGTCCGGTTGTTCGTTTCGTTACTGTTCGTTAAAGTGCTAAATTGCGCAGTTTAGTGCGCTTGATGTTGGATTTTATGACAGTTTAGATTCCCGACACTTAGGAAAGTATTCAGGACCATTAAACCACTTTTCTGCATTATAATTAGATGTTAAATTGCAGGAAATTGCTGAATTTATTTACTTTCTGCGGAATTTTGTCGTTTTTAGTGTGTTTTTGGCACTTTCCGGTACCTATGTCATCACTAGGAAGGCAGTTTTGTATTCCCTACTTTCCTACACACTGTACTAGTGTAATACTTGGTCCTGGGGCTTATTTTGTTTCTTAACCTCCTGTCTGTCTAAGTACTGAACTCCCGTCAGTACCTCTAGTTTATCTGACAACTGTGCTAACTCTACTTTGTGCACCCATAGATCTATATTGAGTTGCATGCAGTAATGACAAAAGTCTTGCAACATGAAATGCCATGGTATGTATATAATAGAAATTAGAAATTCATTCGTCTTATAAACTAGATCATGCACAGTCATTAAAGCACAGATTACCGTCTAATTATTGTACGGAATGTACGGAAAAGTGCCAGTTGTCACATTCTCCCCCCGTTAAAAGAATTTCGTCCCGAAATTCAAGCGATGCCATCGGTCGCCGGGGAGTTATGAACCAAACGTGGTCACTTTGGCTTAATTTGGTCTTCATATTCCCAAGTAATCTCTGGGCCATGATATGAATCCCAACGAACTCTAACAAATCAATTACGACTTCCCCGGTTCTTGCGGACTCCCAGTCTGCAACCTTAACAGGTTCTTTATTAAATTGGAGTTTGTCGTTGACGTGAATCCTGTTTGCAGGAACAACGACTGTTCCCAGAGTTAGGCTCCTCTAAATACCAGACGCATGGAGTGTGTCGCGATCATTACTGATCTTCTCTGGAAGTTTCAACTTATGAGCAATGGTCCCGATCCTTTCCAGGATCTCGAAAGGTCTAATATACCGTGGGTTCAACCTCCCACGCTTTCTAAATTATACCACGCCTTCACAAGGCGAGTCCCTCATTAAGACCATACTTCCTATCTCAAATTCCAACGGGTTCCGTCGCTCGTCGGCGTAGCCATTCTGTATATCGCGTGCCGTCTTGACATGATCACATATCTGAACGATCTTGCCTATAGTTTTCCTGAACCAATTCAGGCCAGTCAATCGTTTATCTCTGGTCTCCGTTCAATACAACGGGGAACCGATACTTACATTCCTTTAAAGCTTCACACGAAGCGGCCTAAACAACAGTGTGATAAATATTATTGTAGGAAAACTCCACTAAGGGCTAGTGAGTAATCCATCTTTTCATCAAAGTTTATCACACAAGCACATAGCGAGTCCACCAAAGCCTGTATCACTCGTTTTCTCTGGCCGTCTTTCTGAGGGCGAAATGCAGTACTAAGGTCCAATCGTGACCTAAACACCTTTGAAACGTCGGCTATATCCTTGGCACAAAACAACCGTCTTGGTTGGTCAAGATAGAATCAGGCACTCCACGACGTGCCACAACCTTTCTAGGCTAAATCTCTGCAATCCCTTGCGCTGTCTTCCTCACTGTTTGGTAAGAAATGTGCAGTCTTGGTGTGTCGGTCAATAATCCCCCAAATCATATCGTGACCTCTTTGGGTTCTTGGTAGCTTGTAATGAAATCCATTGAGATTCGTTCCCACTTCCACATGGGAATCTCAGGCTGTTGCAGTAGTTCTGATGGTTCCTGGTATTTTGTCTTAACTTTGGCACAAGTAAGACAGTTACCCACATGTAGCTATATCGGCTTTCATCTTGGGCCACTCATATTAATCCTTCAAGTCTTGGTACATCTTGTCGGATCCTAGGATGGATCGAGTACCTTGACCTATGAGCCTTGTCCTAAAACAGACGTACATAAGTGTCGCGAAACGATCTCCTAAGTCGTTCCATGAAGTACAAGGTTCCGTCTTTCTTAGGCAATAATTGCACTTCCATTCCTGTAGCACTTCAGCTTGAAGGTTTGCTGATTTGAGCATCTCTTGCTCAGCTTCACGAATCAAAGTGACGAGATTCTTCTGTATGGTCATCTCTAAGGCTCGCACCCCTTGAGGCTTTGCGTGATCCTTGCGGCTCAAGGCGTCTGCTACAACGCTTGCCTTGTCCAGGAGACACTTAATCTCTCAGTCGCATTCATTCAGTAGCTCAGTCCATCTTCGTTAATATTTAAGTCCTTATGATCTACGGTGTGCTGCAACCCTTGTGATCACTAAAGATCGTGCAGCGTTTTCATACAGGTAATGACGTCAAATCTTCGACGCGCGATTACTGTCCCTAGTTCAAGGTCTCTTCTCACGATCCCTTAATCAACGTGACGCGTATGCGAGGACTTGGTCTCGTTGCATCGACGCGCAATCGAGACCTTGTTGAGCAGCGTCGCAAAAACCAAAACTCTAACTCCTTAGCTCTTGATCGCATGGTTGACATAGATCTCATTCTTATCCATCACGTATCCTAACAATCTTACCTTGCGAATCCTAGGTTCACACCTAGGCATCCTAACACACAACTGTTCTTTCTCTAAGAGTCACAAGATAAATTGCAGATGTTGCTCATGACCTTCCTTGGTTGTTGAACATGTAAGAATGTAGTCAATAAATATAATCATGATCTATCCCGGTATGGCTTACACATTCGATTCATGAGGTCCACGAATACTGCCGATGCATGTGTTAAGCCAAACGGCACGACAAGGAACTCGTAATGCTCATCCCAAAGGTCGTTTTAGGGATATTTTCTTCCTGCATTTGCAGTCGAGGACATCCTGACCTCACGTCGATCTTCCAGTAGTAACTAGAACCTTACGACTGGTTCAAGAAGTCGTCAATCATTGGCCAAGGATACCGGTCCTTGATATCCAATTCTCTAAAGTTGATGCAAAATGGAAACTGCCAACTTTCTTCTCGTGTACTTTACTATGGACGTCATGTCCTCAATTCCATCTTGGAATAGTAGCTGAGACCTTGTAGTTGATTGACAAGTCATCAATTTTCGGTAAGGGGTACCGATTCTTGATGGTTAGTCATCTATCTCCATGTAACCTATGCGTAACACTTTTTCTACATTAGTTCTCCTGAGTCCCTTTCAGATTTGACAATGTACGCGTGTAAAAACTGTCGTCCTACTTCCTAATGAATATCACCGGGGCTTCCCACGGTGAGAGGCTCGGCCTGGTAGATTTCCTCTATCTAGCAGCTCTTGCAGTTGCATCGGAGGCTCATGTATCTCGGACGAAGCTAGTCGGTAAGGCGTCATTCGGCACTGGTGCCGCTCCTGGCACTAGGTTCATCCCAAGCTCCTCTTGTCGCTGTAACCCAGGCAAGCCTTTGGGAAAGGCTTCTAGTATTTCCTTCACATCGAGGATGTCTTCTGGCTTTGGATTCTTGGTCTCTTCACTGTCAACATGAGTAGGGTAGGCTATGCAGTCCGTTCAGAGGCACTCCTATGTCTCTGTAACCAACGTGAGACGTTGCCAATTCACTGTCTCATGGTGCCTAGTGCCCTCGCATCCTATTGCTAGAGGGTTGTGTACTATAAGGGTTTCATCATTCTCAAGAGGGATGCGAATGATTTTCCT
This sequence comes from Helianthus annuus, assembly GCF_002127325.2. Taxonomy (NCBI): domain Eukaryota; kingdom Viridiplantae; phylum Streptophyta; class Magnoliopsida; order Asterales; family Asteraceae; genus Helianthus; species Helianthus annuus. The sequence continues at coordinate 117,701,540 of NC_035435.2, forward strand.
TATAACGAACAACTTCAGCTCTATACTTGGATATCCAATCCATGCTGACTACCATATCATGACTTCCCAAGTCAATGGTAATAGAAGGTTCCGGCCTTCTAGGTTCCCAAAGTATAATCCTCAATCATTTCCTTCGCTTAACTAACCTTCCATCTAAAGAATACGAGACATCTATCTACTCGAAACTAGGCTAGGCAGTTCTTAAGTTCTAAGGATATAAGGTTGAAGTCGGTGCCAGTATTAATCAAAAATAGATGCATAGAGTTGGTTAATAGGGAACGTACCCGTAACCGCATCTGGATCCTGGCGTGCTTCACGAGTTCCGATCGTGAAGACCCTTCCTTGCTTGGTTCTTCCTAGGGCAATCTTTCCTAAAGTGCCCTACCTCACCACACTGGTAGCAACCGGGTACTCTATCATTATCTTTTCCGTCTGGATCCTTCCCCCAACAGGCATCCTTGCTGTGCCTTTCCTTTCCACACTTTCCACACTTAGGCCTCAGACGTCGACCTTCATGGTAAAAATTGCATTCCTCGCATCTCGGCTTATTTCCCAAATAAACCTTACCACCGGCCTCTTTAGTGGCTCCATAAGCCTTCCTGCCACGGGGCAGGTTCACTTCCTTTCTTTTGTTTTCTTTAGAGCTTCCATAGCTGACTTTGGTTCCTATCTTTAGGTTCGAAGACTTCCTTTTCTTATCGCCCGAAGACTCCACATGAGTCTCTTTCTTGTTCTCCTCAGATTCCGAAAACTTTCCCGTTCGTAGAGCTTCTTCAGTAAGTGTAACACTCAAATCGATAGCCTCTGTGATGGTTTGAGGCTTTGAGGCAGTAACCATGCTCATGGTCTGTGATGCAAGTCCATAAATGAATCGCTCAATCCTCTTGAATTCCGGCTTGACTAAGTACGGAACGACCCTAGACAAGTCATGAAAGCGTTGGACGTACTCAGAGATCTTTGGCCCATCCATTTTCAAATTCCAGAACTCCACCTCAAGCTTCTGGATTTCAGCCCTAGAACAGTATTTCTTCTCCATCATTTCCTTGAGCTCGTCCCAGCTCAGTGCATAAGCAGCATCTTCACCAAGGGTCTGAACCTGAAGGTTCCACCAGGAGAGTGCGCTATCCAAAAACAACCCTGAGATAAAGGTAACACTCCACTGGGGAGAACAGTTACTCATTCTCAGAACGGAGTCAGTCTTTTCTGCCCAACGAACAAATGCAACGGCGCCTCCTGTGCCGTCAAAGTTCAATGGTTTGCAGTCCAGGAACTATTTATAAGTGCAACCAGTTGGAGGCTTACTTCTAGAAGTGCCATCGCTGCGTCCAAAGCGGTGGGCTTCATACTACGCTATAGCTTGGGAAATGCGCTCATTGAGTTCGGCCTCAGTTCTTGGTAACGTACTAGTGTCTGTGTCACGTCTGGGCGGCATTCCTTCTAGAAAAAAGGTACGGGGTAGGTTAGACAACATTCCATAATTGTCTATGAGGTACATATTACCACAAGCAAGTATGTAATCACCCAGTATCACATGCATATATAATTAACAATGTATAAGAAAGGAAACATCCACTGAGCTTTCATATAGGCTTGACAACTTGACTTATTGTTTATAATGGGGAAAACAAAATGAACTCGAGGTTACATCACCTCGGTCATACAAGTTTCATAATATGAAAGTAGTAGTTATTTTTCCTTCTACATTGGCTTTTCTTGGGTCTTTAGCTCTAAAATGACGGGTATACTTCCCATGAGATGGGGGTTGTACATATAGGTGTGATAGAGAGTGTAACATCACTGAATCCTTCTCGGGTGTTAACCATCCTCTCTTGCTTAGATATCGGTTCCTAAACGGTCGTAGACGGGTAGAAGTGTCAGACACAAAGTAGGCAAAGACAGGTTTCCTACTTTGTAGGGTGCTAAGGCAAGTATCTAGGTATTGTTCTACCAAATGAAGGTATGAACACCTAGAGATTATTTTTGGAGGGATGGTGATCATTAGCCTGACCCGCAGAGTCCACCAGGATTTCCATGCACTATAAGTCGTTATTACGTGGGCCCCTGTAATAATAAATTGTCTTGCACGGTCACCCCAACTTTCCCTCGTCCAAGCAGATGATCAATCAAAGAGGGGATACTACTGTCCTTATCCCTCTGACATGGAAAGGACCATTGCGATAGTCCACGATGATTAAACGTAATAAGAATAAGGAGAATTCCTAGTAGTTGGAGGGGCACCTTCAAGATGAGTAATTCATCTTCCTAATCCGGACAAGAGCGTCTTCAGTCTTGCTTCAAAAACCACAGGGACCTCGTCCTGCTGATGAGGGTGTTGTCCAAGGTTGCCTCCTCCGCCTCACTGTCACTACCGTAGTCAGGCACCTTCGCATTCGAGAGGGAAGAACGGCCATCTCCTACGGAAATAAGCTCAGAATCTCGTCTGGTAATCACTCCAGCTATGAGCTTTGCAGTAAACGCGAGGCCGATAGCTTCATCGCGCGAGTCAAGAACAATAATAGGATTGAAATTCGAAGGTATCTCATTCACGTCAATAATTATTCTGTACACTTATACATGTGTATATATATATATATATATATCAATAAATAAATATGTTACTTAGCATAAACAGGCAAACATATGCATCATATCACATATAACTCTCGTTTATCCTTTCGGGGGGTCATTTTCCCTTTGGCAAGTCTATCCCACATAGACTATGTCTTAATTGGCACCTTAATTTGGGGTATCCTTCTCCCTACTAATGTCCTTGCCTTGTCTTTTCTTTGAAAAATGTTTGACCCATGGATATTGACACTTACGTGAATGCAATGTAAAACCTTTTTTAAATGTTTTCGTAAAAGAGTCCTAGTGATTGTAGTCTAGACTCGAGAAGGAATCCTAGTTCACTACAATCGAAGCTCTGATATCAAACTGTCACACCCTGACTTTTGCGGAAGCGTATGATGTGTGACTGGTTTAATATCATTGCATTCAATCATAATAAACAACTACATGATCAAAACGATGTTCATCCATTCATAAAATTTAAAGTATTACAAACACCGGTTATTTAAGTTTTAATACACAACCTTCGACTAAGTCACAAACCAACAAAAGTGGATGACATCTAAACTTGAAATTTACTTCTAGAAACAACACCCGCACCCAAGATCCAACCTGTTACCTGAATACATGTAATTTTGGAAAAACATCAACAAAAGTTGAGCGAGTTCATGTGTTTTATTTGAGTACTGAATATCTTGTAAACCTTTGAGAAAGTTCTTTGAAAACAGGTATGAAAAGCATTTATGAACAAATCAAATTAAAGTTTTGCAAGGACATTAAAACATGTGAAGACATAGGGAGCACTCAAAATGAGTAGGCTTATACCCTCGTCGATTCCCTCGACTATGTCGAATTCCCCTTCGACTATGTCAATTTACCTTGACCATTTCAATTCACCTTGACTATTTTCGATTCACCTCGACTGGGACACCGAAGCACTCAAGTGGTCACAAGTACCATGAGTGGGGTTCGGCCGTACCCGTTAGATCTAACCTTCGTCCCTATTAAGAATTAATGGCATTTCAAATTCAATCTATGCTCACATGATCTAATTAACTCATTTCATACCGATTAAACATTCGTAACATGTATTCCACCCCCGAGAGTTATAAAACCAAAAACAGTTAAGAGAAAAGGGGGACATGAACTCACAAGTTTGTGTTCTTCAATCCGACGTAACTCAACCTGCTACTAATGTGCACGACTACCTACAACATACTACGGTCTATTAGACGAGCGGGTCGTGCCTTGACTTAGTATTAATTAGTGTCTTTGAGTTATGTTCTTTGCGTCTTCAACATTATTCCAAGTTACATAATTATTTGTTAAAATAATAAATATTTTAACTTAAATTATATTCATTAAATTTTGGAATAATTGTTATAACAATATATTTTAACTTAATACTTTTCAAGTATTTATACTTGTAATTTCCTTCCCAAGGATGGGGGTATCTTATACTTGTATATTTTTGCCATGTATTTGGGGTCGTATTACGGTGTGTATTTATACGCACTAGAATACGTATCTTTATTGTATTTATTAAGTATTCTTATACTTAATTTCGTATTAATTATTCCAGAATATTATCTTATATAAAAGTTCACCAATATATATTTCCAAAATATATATTTCGATAAATATTACTTAGAAAAATTATTTATAATTTTCCTTTGGCAAAATATTTATATTTTCATATAAGTTCCAAAAGTAATATATTTTCAAATCTAACTTAGGAAATATATATATATAAACTTATCTTTCTCCAAAAACGATATATTTCATATTTAACTGAGAAAATATATCTTTCACCCAAAAATATTGTATTTCATGTTTGTTGAGAAAATATATATTTCTTTCAAAAATAATATATCTTCTAAAAATTTCCAGAAAAATATATATTTATACTTGCCAAAAATAATAGATTTTTCTCTTGTCAAAAATATGATATATTCTTGTAGTAATTGTAAAAAATCATATTTTTATTCACTTGATGTCCAAAATATTATTTACCAGGTATACATATGAATATTATTTCCGGAGTATTTTGTAAGTTATATTCTCTAATTCGGTTTCACCAATATTTTGTGTATAACTTGTATATTCATATTCTTGGAATTTTGATAATATTTTGGATTGTAATTTTTGGGTATTTTGATGTGTTATATTATTTCATGTCCTAAAATTGTCACATCCCGATTTCCACGTGTTTCACCGGTGGGCCCGGTGGGGGATTACTGTGACGTAGTTGGCAACAATATAGTCAAACCACACAATATTTAAATGCACAGCGGAAGCATTAAGATAGATATATTTCAACTATCGAATGTAATATCCAAGTATCACAAGTAGTCGAAATAAATCCACAGGGGATCAAAATAAAAATAGAAATATTGTTCAACAGATAGTGGCATCCCAAGGTTGCGAGACTCTAACGATGCTAAGGAGTGGCCAGCCTATTTCGTGTAGAACCTGCATTTAATCTTTTGGGGAAAATACGTCAGTTACACTGGTAAATACATTCAACCGACACTTTTGAAAAAGGTTTAATAAAATTTATTTAAATGCACAAGGCACAAACTCTTTATAACTTGGGATAATTTATAAATTAACTCTTGTAAAAGAATTACATGTTCACTATGCGTTCAGTCGCCCGGGTCGTGCCGGGTTTAAGGTTAATAGACACGCCACATAGCATAAAGCCGTGGCGGGAAAACCAATGGTTATACCTTTATAAATATAGACACATTGTCGGGTGTACGCCTACACCCGCGTGTCGAGGTCGTGGCCATTTCGTAAAATGATGCCAAGGATATCCGGGACATGGTCATTAAGCTCCCAAAGGCGTAAAGCCAACAAAACAAATTTTTAAACAGGTCACATTGATAATACCCAACTACTAATGAGTTGGGGTCAATTGCCCGACCAAGCGGTATTTTTACATACCGTAACCCAAGCCCGTATAACGGAAAATAAGTTAAAAGTATTTACCTGAGCAAGTAATAACCTCAACAAACAAATGCAAGTATCTTTTACTGGTCTCCTATTCTGGAACGAAGGTTTATAACAACCTATTAGAATCCTAACGGGTCTTTTAGTTTAGCCTTAGCTTAGACCGGTCAGTTTCAAAGGATAAATACGGTTTAATCGCGTGAAGGGCGAAAACCGGGAATGGAATGTGGTTTGGACCCAACAAGTTTGAAGACTTGTTTTATATGGGTATAATAACCACACTCTGGATTTTGAAGTAAAAACAATAAGGTTTAACCCGTTTTGGCTAGTTTATGTAAACTAGTTACATAAACCGAACCGTGCGCGCAAAAGGCGTAACGGGTAACCGTAAGAGTCCAACACAGGTTTCCTAAGTTAATATGCTCTAAAGAGGTTGTGGTATCTATAGGATACCTTCCATTATGCCCATGACGAGTTCAATCCCAATATACGCCCCGTAGGGGTATTTCGGTCATTTTAAAGATTATAAAAGAGATTTCCGAGTTCTACAGGAAATCTGAGTTTTCCGAACAATTTATAAAGTTCAAAATACTTTATTTATTATTTAAAATCAGTAGCAACTGGAATCGGGTCAAAATACCATGTAGAACTCAAGTTATGTCCGAAAAGGGTATATTCGGTATTTACCGAATCAATGCCATAACCATAGGTTATGAGCAGGTTAAAAATAATTAAAAATCTTTAAAAATCCCAAAATATTATTTTACATCAGTGTGTAAAAAGTTTGGTGTCGAAATTTGGGTTTAGATAGTCTTTATACTAATTGCGTCGTTTAATTACTAAAGTTTCTGTAATTGCGCTATTTAGCATAACTCCTATTCTAGACCTCGGATTGACGTTGTGACATCTGTGCTTGTGATATCATTTTACAAACTCTGAACAATACAATATTAATAAAACAGTGTGTTTTGATCCCAATGTTTTTCATTTATGTTTGGTTTTGTGCCCATGTTGATTTTTGATCGATTTTGAACTCTATATCGTTTTCTGGAAAGTTATACGCAAACTGATGCGTAAACACGATCAGTTTAACGCGACAAACACTCCGAAACATCATCATAAACTTAACATACCTTAAATAACCTTTACATAACTTAGAAATAAGTTTTAAAGGCTTTGGTATGGCAAAAACAAGTTTATTCGCTCTCAGGGACTATTTGCGTCAACTTGCGAAAGTCTGCCGTTTCATAAGGCAACGTACAGTCCGGAACTTGGTCATAAGTTAAACATACCATAAATAACCTAAACATGGCTTAGAAATAAGCTTTGATAGGTTCGGTGTGCGAAAACATGCTTATATAATCTTACAGGGACTAAAAGTGTCAAAAACGACGTAAGTTTGCATTTTCGCGCATATCTTATGTTCTGGACACATCTGGACATCCAAAATTTTTGTACACACTAAAATATTTTTATTTTAGTGATCGCCATGCAAAAATTCCATTCGTCGCGCATTTTGGATCGTACACGCGTCCGTTTGACTTCCGTCGTAATTAACCGAACAACGCGATCGTACGACCAAACGAACCGACATCCGAGATGTTTTTGAGCATGTTTTGAGTCCCCTATACTTTAACTTCATTTTAGAGCCTTGAAATGAGGTTAACGGGGTTTAAACGCATCGGAAAAGGCTTTAAACACGTGCAGGGACCATTTCTGTCAATTTTGAAACTTTGCTGAACCTGATACATGCTAGCGTAGCGCGAGCCCTATGGCCTATGCCGTCGCGCTACGCGAGTGCCTCATCTGGGCAGAAACATCATTTTCAGCAACAGTTTGCAAATTCAAGGGCTGTTTGTGCAATTTCTTTGTGTGGTGGGCAAGTTTGTGTGTTCACCAAGGCTTCTAATCAGCTTGTAACACATGTATGGCTAGGATTAATGCTTAATGACCAAGCAAAACACTTGTGATGATCCTATTAACTCACCACAAGTATAAATAGCCATCCAAACTCCTTCATTCTTTGCTCATTCTCATTTCTATTCTCTCAAATCTGCTTTGGAGCTCTCTTCTAAGCTTATTAGGACTTTGTCTTCTTGTAGAAAAGTTAGCAAGGACCTTAAGTGAGCTTCTTTCATTCTTTTTATTTCCTTTTTCCTTATGTAGTGCAGAAAGTCAAACGTTTGGCCAACAGTTTGACTTTCGGTTTTGACCATCAATTGGTCAAGTCAAAGTTCAATTGAACTTTGAAACGTGATTGTAATCACGATAGCTATAATTCTTCGCGGTTATAGTTGCTGATTACCACGTTAGCTAGTTGTAGTGTCGAGTCAAAGTTTCGGTCAACATGCGTTTTAGCACGCATTTTGCAATGAAACTACTTTAGGGTATCAAAACACTTTGTTTTGATACCAAATCAGTAGGTTAGACATGTTTTGACATGTCTAACTCGACACTATTAGTTTGTGCTTGTTTAGGGTCGTAAGGTAAGCGGTCTAAACAACCGCTTATACTTTCGAACCCGACCCGTTTGGTCGATCTTTAGGATCCGACCAAGCTTAGTTAGTGATCATAGTTTCATAGGGAATAACCACTGAGGTTATAACCTTATGATCACCTAGGATCGGTTAGTCATATGCTTGTTAGCTTGTATGCCCATAGGAAATGACCAAAATGCCCTTTTGAAGCATAAATCCGTATTTTGACTATGTGAACATAATTTTGACATATAATCTGATTTAGTAACATGTTTAGGGATAATTGGGCATGTAAGACTTGACATAGCACATAGTTAACCATCCGATCATAGTTTTACGCTAACGACGCCTTATAGTAGCTTATGTTACCATAATGTGTCGAAACGGGTCAAAAGCACTTAGGTAGGCCTTCCAATCAGAATGTTGGGACTAATAAATCATACCATATGAGCTCAATTACTCATTTGATTTATAGAACCTCATTCTATCCTATCTCCCGATTTAGGAGCCGTTTATTAACATAGTTACCTATACTAGGTGCCGGTTGATTCCGTAACCCTTGGAGCTTAAATTGGTCTTATTCTCAAGACTAATTAGCAATCCCAAGTGAGTACATAGTTCCCCTCTTTTACCGTTTTCAAATACTTTGGGGTGATACACATGTACATACATGTTACTTTTGTGCATTTCATGCTTTTATGACATAAACATGCTAGTTTCACCTAGTACATATATAGTACATGCTTTCCATTGTGTTTTGCTATGTATGTCAAGCATGCTAGCACATTGATTTGTTACACATTTGTTGCATATGTTTACTTAGCATATGTAGCACATTGTTTTACATGACGTTTCTGCTATGTATGTTTACTGAGCATGCTAGCACATTGTTTTACATGAACATTTCTACTAGGCATGTTTACTTAGCATTCCTAGTACATGGTTTTCACATGCTACATTGGTTATGACATTTGGTATGTTCAATCGGGACAATAATACATTCATTAACATTAGCTACGCCGCTCGGACTTATGTAATGGTACCATAGGAATTGACAACTCCCGTTTCCGACTTCCTGGGTTTGTTTGGAAGTTGGGGATGACAGAATCCGACAACATAATTTAGATAAACCTTTAATTCGTTTAAGGGTTTGTCGCCACAGTCTCAAGGCTTGAATGTATGCGATTAACATTACTGCATAAATGTTTGTAATCATAAAGCATTGTTTTTCTGCAAAGCATAAAATTTGATTTAAACTTAGGTTTATTCAAAAAAAAAAGTTTTGTACATTTTCTATGGGGTTGAGTAACTTCTAGTTATTCACCATACATGACATTTGTTTTCACATTAGACATCATTACATAGTTAAGCAGATGATTGCCTACTTGCTATGCATTTTATTGGTTTTACATGATACACATGACATTGTACATGGTTTACACATACACATATTGACATTGAACAAGACATTTTGGTTGGTTATTGATAAGTGACTTATGTAACGGGGCTATGTGTCATATGATAAAAGCATGGTGGATACGCCGCTGGTACTTCCTATATATAAGTGCTTTTACCGTATTATACATCGTTGCGTTATATAAACCACTTGGGCAACACATGAAACATTTCATACATAAACATGACATTGTTTTACAAATTACATATTTTATACAAATTCACTTTTACTTGGTTATTCATTTAACCATGCATTATCATTTCATCATCATTTGATTTTCATTGATTTTCACATGGTTTTACAAAGGAAAACATTTTACAAGGTTCATGACTACATTTTATTAAACTCTCCTTTCAAATACAAGTCATGAATCTGCATAAACAAAACCTATGTATCTCACAGACATTTTTATGCTGACGTACCTATTTTTACATGTGTTTCAGGTGCTAATGCATGATGATGCTTGTGCTTCACTTAGGCGGACTCGGGCCTTAGTGACTTAAAAGACAGTTATTATGTTAGTTTAGTTGAACTCAAAGACAATGTAACTTTAAATTTTAATAATACATAACTTTATTTACCATGGTTGTTGAAACAATAATTCTGTCGCCACTCACCTCCCCGGCGTTTCCGCCGCGGTTTGTTGTTTTACGCGGCCGGGGTGTGACAGAAGAGTTGGTATCAGAGCCAATGGTTATAGGGAATTAGGTTATTAGCAATGCTTTGACCTAGACTATAACTTTCTAGGACCCTAACACAAGTTTACTTGTGTTTAGATTTTAAAACAATACCCGTCACCTATCCTTAGGTGATTACCAAAACTTAAACATAATATTCCAAAACGATTTTGAAATCAATCATCTATCCTTGGATGATTTCTTTCGGCCTTGTGCCTTCCAATTTTTCAAAATCTCGTCAAAGTTTTGGGTCTAAATAATGTAAACACGTGCAAACTGGAAGAGTGAATGCCTGTACCCTGAGTTTTCTGTCTAAGGCTAGAGTGTTCGTACAAATCCGCATTATCGGACCAGTCACTCTTACCTGGGAACTCTTGGGGTGAGTGTTCACTTATAGGCGAGCATGTCTTCAGTAATACATTATTATGACTCATTTACTTTGATTTGTCACTGTGTGTTGTTTGTTTGCTTTGTGGTAACAAACAAATGACCACATTCCTTGCTTTTTGTCGATTTTATTGTTATCTCATTTTCATCACATCATCTCACTCGTTTTCTCTCATGTTTCCTCTTTTAGAATGCCTCCTCGACGTAACGTTCAGCAACCTGATGCCGAACTGGCAACTATTATAGCACAGCAGATGGCTGCTATGCTACCCGGTCTCATAACTCAAATAAACCAAGCCACCAATAACAATGTTAATGCACCTGCTCCGTGCAACTTTAAACAGTTTAACTCGGCTAAACCGCTCAAGTTTAGTGGTACTGAAGGAGCAACTGGGCTTCTCCAGTGGTTTGAGAGTCTTGAGAGCACGTTTCGCCATGTTCAGTGTCCGAACAATCGTAAAGTCGAGTTTGCCTCGAGTGTATTTCAAAAGAGGGCCCTTACCTGGTGGAATGGGGTAATGAGAGATAGAGGTGCTGATGTTGCTTTGGGTCAGACTTGGGAGGAACTCAGGACTCTCATGATGAGAGAATTTTGTCCTCGACATGAGCAGAGGGCACTCGAAGATGAGTTCAATGATCTGAAGCAAGTCAGTGGTGAACACCGGGCTTACACTGACAGATATGAGGAGTTAAGCTTGCTCTGTCCGACTATGGTCACGCCTTTGGATAAGGCTATTGAGAGGTACATAGACAGTTTGCCAGATCCTGTTCAGGATATTGTAACTGGCAGTCACCCTACTACCGTCCGACAGGCCATTGAGCTAGCTGCTACCCTTACTGAATCCCAAATCAAGAAGGGTAAACTCCACAGGAAAGGTGACAAGAAGCAGAAACAGTCTGATAGCGCCAAGGAGAGTAAGGGCAAGAAGGCTGCTGAGTCTTCAAAGAAATCTAGGAAGCGTAAGGCTTCCAAGAATTTCGCGGTCACTGCTCAGACTAACCAGGCTGCTACCAATCAGGCAGCACAGAATCAGGCTGCACAACCTGCTGCCAAGAGGCAGTATGCGGGAAATGCACCTCTGTGCAACAGATGTAACAGCCACCACCAGCCACAGATGCAATGCCGTATCTGCACGAATTGTGGCAAGTCTGGTCATCTTGCAAACACCTGCCGCTTTGCTCCTAATCAGAATCAGGCAGCTCAAAATCCAGCAGTACAAAACCTAGCCCAGAATCCTACACGACCTCACTTTCCGCCTGGTTCATGTTTCAACTGTGGGGATCTGACCCACTATAGGAACAATTGCCCGAGGTTGGTAAATGCAAATCAGGCACCAGCTCGTGGTAGAGCTTTTAATCTGAATGCAAATGAGGCGCGTGCGGATAACGAAGTGGTGAACGGTACGTTCCTTGTTAACAACCATCCTGCTTCTGTTCTATTTGATTCGGGTGCCGATAAGAGTTTTGTGTCCTTAGCATTTGAGCCTTTACTTGCGATGACTAGAACAAAACTAGGAAAGCCCTTGACAGTAGAAGTAGCTAGTGGTGAACCTGTTGTCCTCGACTCTGTTCTTCGAAATTGCCAGTTGAATCTCAATGACCATCTTTTCCCTATCGACCTCACACCGATGCAACTCGGGAGCTTCGACATTATAGTTGGAATGGATTGGTTATCCAAGTACCATGCTGAGGTAGTATGTTTTGAGAAGTTGGTTCGTATACCGCTTTCGACTAGTGAGATCTTAGAAGTTCATGGGGAGAAACCCGTTAAACTCATGTCATGTACCCAAGCCCGCAAATATCTACGCAAGAAATATGTTGCTTTCTTAGCACATGTCGTAGAGGATAAAGGCAAGGGTAAGACAATCCAAGATATCCCTGTTGTTCGGGATTATCCAGAGGTATTTCCTGAAGAATTACCTGGTTTACCCCCTGTGCGCCAAGTTGAGTTCCGCATTGATCTTGTACCTGGTGCAAATCCCATTGCTAAATCACCTTATCGTCTTGCACCGTCTGAGATGCAAGAGTTGTCTAAGCAGCTTCAGGAGCTATCTGACAAAGGATTCATCCGTCCAAGCTTTTCACCTTGGGGTGCTCCTGTCCTATTCGTGAAAAAGAAAGATGGATCTTTTAGGATGTGTATTGATTATCGTGAGCTGAACAAGCTTACCATCAAGAATCGATATCCCCTACCTCGCATTGATGATCTCTTTGATCAGCTTCAGGGTGCTACTTGCTTTTCAAAGATTGATCTACGTTCTGGGTATCATCAACTTCGAGTTCTCGAAGAAGATATTCCCAAGACAGCTTTTCGTACCAGATATGGTCATTATGAGTTTACTGTTATGCCTTTCGGTTTAACAAATGCTCCTGCTATTTTCATGGACTTGATGAATAGGGTTTGTAAGCCTTATTTGGATAAGTTCATCATCGTCTTTATTGATGATATTTTGATCTATTCTAAGACTCGTGCGGATCACGAGCAACATCTTCGTCTTACAATGGATCTCCTAAAGAAAGAACAGCTTTTCGCCAAATTCTCCAAGTGCGAATTCTGGCTTAAGGAAGTTCAATTTTTGGGGCACATCGTCAACGAACAAGGTATACATGTAGATCCCGCCAAAATCAGTGCGATTAAGGACTGGGATACTCCTACTACTCCTACCGAGGTTCGTTCATTTCTTGGTCTAGCGGGTTACTACCGCCGTTTCATAGAAAACTTCTCCAAGATTGCGGTTCCTCTCACTGCTTTAACTCAGAAAGGCAAACCTTTTGAGTGGGGATCCAAACAGGAAGAAGCTTTCCAGACCTTGAAACAGAATCTTTGTGATGCACCTATTCTATCTTTGCCCGAGGGTAACGACGATTTTGTCGTGTATTGTGATGCATCCAACTTAGGCCTAGGCTGTGTTCTTATGCAAAGAAACAAAGTTATAGCCTATGCATCAAGACAGCTGAAAGTGCACGAGAAAAACTACACAACTCATGATCTTGAGTTAGGTGCAGTAGTCTTTGCTCTCAAAATCTGGAGACACTACCTTTACGGTACAAAGTGTGTAGTGTTTACTGACCACAAGAGTCTCCAACATATCTTCAATCAGAAAGAACTTAACATGAGGCAACGACGTTGGGTTGAACTCCTAAACGACTACGATTGCGAAATTCGCTACCATCCTGGTAAGGCAAATGTCGTGGCTGATGCATTAAGTCGTAAGGAACGTGTCAAGCTTCACTATGTTCAGGTTCGATCCGACCTTCAATCTCGCATAATTCAGGCTCAACATACTTGTGTTGCACAAGACTTGATGGGTAAAGAGTTACCATGTCATACTAATCCTGAGCTTGAACTAAGAGATTTTGGGATTTTCTATTACATGGGCCGTTTGTGGGTCCCAAGCATAGACAATCTTCGCACCTTGCTTATGGATGAAGCTCACAAGTCTCGTTATTCTATTCATCCTGGTGCAGACAAAATGTATAAGGATCTTCGAACCCAGTACTGGTGGCCGGGTATGAAGAAAGACATCGCCTTATATGTTTCAAAATGCCTTACTTGTCTTAAGGTTAAGGCAGAACATCAACATCCCTCTAGATTATTGGAGCAACCAGAGATTCCGGTTTGGAAATGGGAAAACATTTCTATGGATCTCATTACCAAGTTACCGCGCACTAAGAAGGGTCACGACGCCATTTGGGTTGTTGTTGATCGTCTTACAAAGTCAGCACACTTCTTGCCAATCCGTGAGAGTCTATCTGCTGACGATCTTGCCAAGATATATGTTGATGAGATTGTATCTCGACATGGTGTTCCTTTGAACATTATATCAGACAGAGATGCTCGATTCTTGTCACACCCCCAAAATCCACACGCGGAGTATCACCGCTTGGGAGCGTGACTGACCAGGATCAAGCCACCAATCATACAGAACATTGTATAAAGTAAAAGTAAATGCAATATAAACCAAACCAATTCCATATGAAAGGTGTTTCCAAAACATAAGTAAGTTGTCATTGTTTAGCGGAAGCGTATTATTGTAAAACCCATAGCAAATAAATATCAAATATCAAAAGTGTTCAATAAGATGATCAAGATCCAAGCCCCACAACGACCTGCTCCTTCCTTGTGCAAGCTCCAATATGTACCTAAGGTCCTGCAAGGCATGCAGCAGATAATCAACAAACTAGTTGAGCGAGTTCACAGTTAATAGTTTAGTTTGGGTAATAGTGCGTTCGTTCAGTTAAGTTTCATATCGTATCAGTTCCATCGCGGCCTCCCAGGCATGTGTGCGAAGATTAGGTTCGTTAGTTCGCGACCGTAGTCTTTACTGACCAGGGTGTGTGCGAAGGCAATTGATCAGTTCGTTCGCGACCATAGTCCTTACCGACCAGGGTGTGTGCGAAGGCAGTTGAGTAGTTCGTTCGCGACCATAGTCTTTACCAACCAGGGTGTGTGCGAAGGCAGTTCGACAAGTATCATTTACGCATGCACAAACAATCATCCAACCCATTCCCACCCTGGGAACCCATGCCTTGGCTGTGTGAACTCACCTTGGTTTGCTCGGTATGCTAGGTTATGCACTCACAAGTAATTAATCACGTCCTATTGTATGCACGTATAACAAATCAGTTCATGTTCGCAATGATACGCATGCAATTTAATGTTCACATAACAGTCAGTTTGCATATCGGCACAACACGTATTATTTCACATTAAATCATCAGCTAGTGCACACGAATACAAATGTTAACATTCATCACTAAGCATGGCATGCCAAATAAATCAAACATATATTCCAACATTCAAAATATGTTCATAATTATATATCTTTCGGTCCACCCTTATCTTTCGGTATATTAATGATCTTTCGTCAAACAGTTATCACAGTTATCCTTCGGACCGAATGTTATGTTTCGAACCAATGCCATCTTTCGACCAACTGTCATCTTTCGGTCAACCTAATTATGTTTCGGTCAATGCTATCCTTCGGTCAACACTATCCTTCGGTCAACACTACTATGGTTCGACTAACAAGCATCTTTCGACAACAACTATGTTTCGAGTAGCAAGTATCTTTCGATACATATCAGTTACGTTTGATCACAATCAGTTACGGATATCACGCAGTCAATTACAGAAACAGAAACCCTAATCATCTACAGCCGTCATCATCATTAACAATCATCATCGATCATGCATGTCCAAACAAATCACAACAGGTACCAAAACTTAACAGTACATCTACATAACGAGTATCATACGAGCACGATTCCTCACTACAATCGATCTATAATATTGATTAATAATCCAAACAGAATACCAAAAACCCTAATCGATAGCAGGTTTTGATCTTTGTGTTTAAACTAACCAAACCGTGTTCACTTGTTTCGTTTTCGTTTACCATAATCAACATCATCAATAAGCAAGGATTCAAACATGAGATCAGGCATTATATATATATATATATTAATGAATCATGTATTCGGTTAACAGTTAACAAGGATAACAATTAAATAATCATGCAAAGCTTGGATACTAACCGAGGTGAATCGAAAACTAAAGCAAGCTTCGAGAATTCCAAATTGCCGTCACTCACAGAAAGGCTCTAGGGTTGAAAATGACTGCCGACTACATGCACTCACGTATTTAAACGTATCACAGAAATGGGCCAAGCCCATTAGAAAGGCTGGGCCGAAAGATGTCGAAGGATAGGGTCCTTGGTCGAAGGATATGTTTCGAGATCCTTCGGACCGAAAGTTGATCCTTCGAATCGAAGGATATGTTTCGTGGTCCTTCGAATCCTTCGAACTGTATGCCATGTTTCGTGATCTAGACTAAGTGTATTAAATAATAATTCTAGTATTATCTTTTACAACCACAAGTAGTTACATGTATGCACAATGACAACACGTTTCATTAAAACACAACGCGTACAATTACAAGTCCAACAAGTCAACTACTAAACAGTCAAAGTCAACGCGCATTTAATGCGAAAGCAAAAGTCAGAAACTCGAGTTGTCACATTATCCCCAACTTAAAAGAAATTTCGTCCCGAAATTTGGTACGCACTCACTGAGGAAGCTAGGTAAGTTACATTGTTCACTGGTTTTCCTGGGGTGTCACATCATCCCCCCGTTGATTTGGAATTTCGTCCCGAAATTCAGTAGTAGTAGCTTCAGCCTCAGAAGTGGATGCATTGATTTCGAATAACTGGGGATACTTTTCCTTCATCTGGTCTTCGCGTTCCCAGGTATACTCTGGGCCACGCTGGGAGTTCCAACGAACTCGAACAAGAGGGATTCTCTTGTGTTTGAGGACCTTAACATCCCGGTCCGTGATTTCAACTGGTTCCTCGACGAACTGCAACCGCTCGTCGATAGTGAGTTCCTTAAAAGGAACTATAAGGGTTTCATCTGATAAACATTTCTTCAGATTCGACACATGAAATACATTGTGAACTGCACCGAGTTCAGGAGGTAGGTTTAATCTGTAGGCTACCTTGCCAATCTTTTCTAAGATTTCGAATGGTCCGACGTACCGCGGATTCAGTTTGCCTCGTTTACCAAATCGAACCACACCCTTCCAGGGTGAAACTTTCAATAAAACCCGGTCCCCGACCTCAAATTCCAATGGCTTTCTACGCTTGTCCGCGTAGGCTTTCTGACGGTCGCGTGCTGCCGCCATGCGTTGTCGTATCTGTGCAATCTTTTCTGTGGCGTCCACTACAATATCTGGACCCGTAATCTGACTATCCCCCACCTCTGCCCAACAGAGAGGTGACCGGCATTTACGTCCGTACAATGCCTCGAATGGAGCGGCTTGAATGCTGGTATGATAGCTGTTATTGTACGAGAACTCCACCAAAGGGAGGTGCTTTTCCCAGCCGTTGCCGAAATCGATAACACACGCTCGAAGCATGTCTTCTAGAGTTTGAATAGTTCGCTCAGACTGCCCATCCGTCTGAGGATGATATGCTGTGCTCATGTCTAATCGTGAGCCGAAGGATTTGTGCATCGCTTGCCAAAGCTCTGACGTGAATCGTGCATCGCGATCCGAAATAATAGAGGTGGGCACCCCGTGCCTCGAAACAACTTCTTTGAGATAGACGTCTGCGAGTGTAGAAAACTTATCTGTTTCTTTGATAGCCAAGAAGTGAGCAGACTTTGTGAGTCGATCAACGATCACCCAAATAGTGTCATTCCCACGCTGGGATCTAGGTAAGCCCGTAACGAAATCCATGGAAATTTCTTCCCATTTCCACTGCGGTATCGTGGGCTGCTGAAGTAGACCAGCTGGTTTCTGATATTCAACCTTGACTCTCGCACAGGTTAAGCATTTGCCAACATAGGTGGCGATGTGGGCCTTCATACTAGGCCACCAATAAGTAGTACTGATGTCGTGGTACATTTTATCCGACCCTGGATGTACCGAATAGCGAGACTTGTGAGCTTCATCCATTACAAGTTCGCGTAAACCACCATAAAGTGGGACCCAAATACGCCCCGTTACATAGTAGGCGCCGTCTTCTTTTTGTTCCATGCGTTGCCTTGACCCGCGTAAGGCTTCAGCTTTGACGTTTTCGGGTTTCAGTGCTTCTAACTGAGCAGTTCGTATCTGTGCAGGAAGACTGGACTGAATAGTAAGCTGTAGCGCTCGCACGCGCTTAGGTAGAGTGTCTTTCCGACTGAGGGCATCAGCCACCACATTGGCCTTGCCTGGATGATACTTGATGGCGCATTCGTAGTCGTTCAGAAGTTCAACCCATCTCCGTTGACGCATATTCAAATCCTTTTGCTTAAGAATATGCTCGAGACTCCTGTGATCGGTGTAAATCATGCACCTGGTACCGTACAGGTAGTGTCGCCATATCTTAAGCGCGAAAACAACAGCTCCCAGCTCTAAATCGTGCGTCGTATAATTCCGTTCATGAACCTTGAGTTGCCGAGAGGCGTATGCAATAACTTTATCCCGCTGCATCAATACGCAACCAAGCCCCTGTATCGATGCGTCACAATAAACCACGAAGTCATCCGTGCCCTCTGGCAATGAGAGAATAGGTGCGCTGCAAAGCCTATCCTTTAAGTACTGAAAAGCGGTCTCTTGCGTACTACCCCATCTGTAAACGACACCTTTCTGTGTTAACATAGTAAGTGGTTGCGCGATCTTGGAGAAGTCTTTAATAAATCGCCTGTAGTAACCCGCCAAACCCAAGAATTGGCGTATTTCTGTCGGTGTACGCGGTGCTGGCCAGTTTCTGATCGAATCAACCTTGGATGGATCGACATGAATCCCATCCTTGTTCACCACATGGCCTAAGAAGTGGACTTCACGAAGCCAGAAGTCGCATTTTGAAAACTTTGCGTACAGTTGCTCCTTTCGAAGAAGTTCCAAGATAAGGCGTAAGTGCTGCTCGTGCTCCTCCTGACTCTTGGAGTAGATCAAAATGTCGTCTATGAAAACAATAACGAACTTATCAAGATACGGTTTGCACACCCTGTTCATAAGATCCATGAAGACTGCAGGCGCGTTCGTAAGCCCGAATGGCATGACAAGAAACTCGTAATGACCGTAGCGAGTTCTGAAAGCGGTTTTGGAGACGTCCTCATCCCGGACTCTCAGCTGATGATACCCTGACCTTAAATCAATCTTGGAATAGTAACACGACCCTTGCAACTGGTCGAATAGGTCATCTATGCGCGGAAGAGGATAACGGTTCTTCACCGTCACCTTATTGAGTTCGCGGTAGTCGATGCACATCCTGAACGTACCGTCTTTCTTCTTTACAAATAACACTGGAGCTCCCCAAGGCGAAGAGCTTGGACGAATAAAGCCCTTTTCCAAGAGCTCTTGTAGCTGCTTCGACAGTTCTTCCAGTTCGGTTGGAGCTAAACGATACGGTGCGCGGGCTATTGGTGCTGCTCCAGGAGCTAACTCAATCTGAAACTCGACTTGACGATGAGGAGGTAAACCAGGTAAATCTTCAGGAAACACTTGAGGAAAATCACACACAACTGGTATATCCTCCAGCTTCTTTTCCTTTGCTGATGCGTCAGTGACAAGTGCCAGAATGGCAGTATGTCCCTTTCGTAAACATTTCTGCGCCTTTAAGTAAGAGATGATGCCAACCACAGCACCACTCTTGCCACCTTGTACTTCGAGAGGTTCCTGACTGGAGCGAGAAATACGAATAACTTTTTCTTTGCATAAGATCTCCGCGTGATGTTGGGACAACCAATCCATACCGATGACGACGTCGAAACTACCCAAAACTATGGGTATGAGATCAATCGAGAAAGTCTGACCCGCTAGAACAATACTACAACCCTTGACTATCTGTGCGGCTTCTACACTTTTACCATTGGCTAGTTCTACGACGTGTTTGGTGTCTAGAGGTGTTGGTGTACGTTTTAATAATTTACTCATTTTCAATGACATATAACTTGTATCTGCACCCGAATCAAATAAGACAGTAACATAAATATCGTCGAGAAGAAACTTACCCATAACCACATTGGGATCATTCACTGCATCTCCTCGACCCAACACAAAAGCACGACCACGAGCTTCATTGCCGTTGTTGTTATTTCCCCCGTTGTTGTTGTTACCATTACCCTGATTGTTGTTATTTCCGTTGCCCTGGTTGTTGTTGTTGTTGTTGCGATTCTGGTTCAACTGAGGGCAATCGCGTTTGTAATGACCTTCAGCCCCACACTGGAAACATCCCCGATTTCCACGCTGTGGCTGCTGCTGCTGATTCTGTGGAGCTGGCGGTGGGAGTTGCTGGTTCTGGTTTACTGGTCGCGCGCTTCTACAATCTTTGGCCTCATGGCCCATCTTGTGGCATCTTTGACAGCGATCTTTCCGACACCTTCCACTGTGGTGTTTGTTGCACCTGTTGCACCACGGATGATTTCCCTGATAACCACGTTGTCCCTGACTTCCCGATGATTGCTGACTTGGACTCTGGTAATCGTTGGTGCGACGTTGCTGAGTTTGGGACTGAACAGACACTGATCCCCTGCTGGAATCCCCATCCCATTTTCTCTTGTTGTCGCTGGGTGTAGCAGAAGTAGCAGCTGTAGTGGCAGCAGTAGCACTGATACGCTTTGGCAGTTTGTTCTGATCCACTGCCTGATCGGTGATGCGATGAGCGAGACGCTGGATTTCCTGGATGTTGTTGAGATTAGCCGAGGTAACGTGGCTCTGTATTTCTGGTGCCAAACCTTTGAGGTACAACTCAATACGCTTGTATGGAGGGTCCACCATAGTTGGACATAACACAGCCAACTCATTTGATCTCTTGGTGTAAGCTTCGATTTCCGAACCAACCATTTTCAAGTTATACAACTCGTCCTCCAACTTGTGAATGTCTTCTCTAGTGCAGTATTCCCTCTTGATCAGTTCTTTGAAATCATTCCAGGGTGTGGCGTTAGCAGCTGCCAACCCTAAGATCTGCACTTGTGCATTCCACCAAGTGAGCGCAATCCCTTCAAGTGTGCCAGTGGCGAACTTCACCCTGCGAGCCTCAGGGCATTCACACATTTCGAAAACCGACTCGAGCTTTTCAAACCAGTGGAGGAGTCCAACTGATCCTTCCGTGCCACTGAACGAGCTAGGACGACATTCCATGAAATTCTTGAAGGTGCACCCAGGTTGTTGCTGAGCGGGTTGACCTATTGTGTACGAATAGGGCAAAGTTAAGTACGAGAATTAATGTAGGATCTAAAGATCCTAGTGTCTATACTGCAGGGTATACTACCTGCTTGGGCGGCTGCAACTGCCGCAGCAACGAGAGCCTCTAGCTGGGCTTGAGTCATGGTAATTCGTGCGGCCATTGATCTTCACATCAAAGGCAACATAAGTGAGAAAGGTTCGCGAATAGTGCGATGACAGAAGAGTGTAAGCACATAAGTATTCTCATGCAATGACAAGTTGTGAGCAAGGTAATGTAAGCATACTACGAGCAAAGTTCTATGCAAATTCTAGCATGTAGGCAATAAACATAAACCTTATTACCTAGGAAGTTGAGTCTTGCACGTGGAGCGAAGCGTCGTTGTGGATCGTTGAGAGCACTGTTCTGGTTATAGTCTGGTTTTAATAAAAACGTTTTTCCATATTAAAACCAAGTTCTCTATAACCAATGGCTCTGATACCAATCTGTCACACCCCCAAAATCCACACGCGGAGTATCACCGCTTGGGAGCGTGACTGACCAGGATCAAGCCACCAATCATACAGAACATTGTATAAAGTAAAAGTAAATGCAATATAAACCAAACCAATTCCATATGAAAGGTGTTTCCAAAACATAAGTAAGTTGTCATTGTTTAGCGGAAGCGTATTATTGTAAAACCCATAGCAAATAAATATCAAATATCAAAAGTGTTCAATAAGATGATCAAGATCCAAGCCCCACAACGACCTGCTCCTTCCTTGTGCAAGCTCCAATATGTACCTAAGGTCCTGCAAGGCATGCAGCAGATAATCAACAAACTAGTTGAGCGAGTTCACAGTTAATAGTTTAGTTTGGGTAATAGTGCGTTCGTTCAGTTAAGTTTCATATCGTATCAGTTCCATCGCGGCCTCCCAGGCATGTGTGCGAAGATTAGGTTCGTTAGTTCGCGACCGTAGTCTTTACTGACCAGGGTGTGTGCGAAGGCAATTGATCAGTTCGTTCGCGACCATAGTCCTTACCGACCAGGGTGTGTGCGAAGGCAGTTGAGTAGTTCGTTCGCGACCATAGTCTTTACCAACCAGGGTGTGTGCGAAGGCAGTTCGACAAGTATCATTTACGCATGCACAAACAATCATCCAACCCATTCCCACCCTGGGAACCCATGCCTTGGCTGTGTGAACTCACCTTGGTTTGCTCGGTATGCTAGGTTATGCACTCACAAGTAATTAATCACGTCCTATTGTATGCACGTATAACAAATCAGTTCATGTTCGCAATGATACGCATGCAATTTAATGTTCACATAACAGTCAGTTTGCATATCGGCACAACACGTATTATTTCACATTAAATCATCAGCTAGTGCACACGAATACAAATGTTAACATTCATCACTAAGCATGGCATGCCAAATAAATCAAACATATATTCCAACATTCAAAATATGTTCATAATTATATATCTTTCGGTCCACCCTTATCTTTCGGTATATTAATGATCTTTCGTCAAACAGTTATCACAGTTATCCTTCGGACCGAATGTTATGTTTCGAACCAATGCCATCTTTCGACCAACTGTCATCTTTCGGTCAACCTAATTATGTTTCGGTCAATGCTATCCTTCGGTCAACACTATCCTTCGGTCAACACTACTATGGTTCGACTAACAAGCATCTTTCGACAACAACTATGTTTCGAGTAGCAAGTATCTTTCGATACATATCAGTTACGTTTGATCACAATCAGTTACGGATATCACGCAGTCAATTACAGAAACAGAAACCCTAATCATCTACAGCCGTCATCATCATTAACAATCATCATCGATCATGCATGTCCAAACAAATCACAACAGGTACCAAAACTTAACAGTACATCTACATAACGAGTATCATACGAGCACGATTCCTCACTACAATCGATCTATAATATTGATTAATAATCCAAACAGAATACCAAAAACCCTAATCGATAGCAGGTTTTGATCTTTGTGTTTAAACTAACCAAACCGTGTTCACTTGTTTCGTTTTCGTTTACCATAATCAACATCATCAATAAGCAAGGATTCAAACATGAGATCAGGCATTATATATATATATATATATATTAATGAATCATGTATTCGGTTAACAGTTAACAAGGATAACAATTAAATAATCATGCAAAGCTTGGATACTAACCGAGGTGAATCGAAAACTAAAGCAAGCTTCGAGAATTCCAAATTGCCGTCACTCACAGAAAGGCTCTAGGGTTGAAAATGACTGCCGACTACATGCACTCACGTATTTAAACGTATCACAGAAATGGGCCAAGCCCATTAGAAAGGCTGGGCCGAAAGATGTCGAAGGATAGGGTCCTTGGTCGAAGGATATGTTTCGAGATCCTTCGGACCGAAAGTTGATCCTTCGAATCGAAGGATATGTTTCGTGGTCCTTCGAATCCTTCGAACTGTATGCCATGTTTCGTGATCTAGACTAAGTGTATTAAATAATAATTCTAGTATTATCTTTTACAACCACAAGTAGTTACATGTATGCACAATGACAACACGTTTCATTAAAACACAACGCGTACAATTACAAGTCCAACAAGTCAACTACTAAACAGTCAAAGTCAACGCGCATTTAATGCGAAAGCAAAAGTCAGAAACTTGAGTTGTCACAATTCTCGTCTCGCTTTTGGAGAACCATGCAATCTGCCATGGGTACTCAACTTCATTTAAGCTCAGCGTACCATCCGCAGACAGATGGTCAATCTGAGAGAACAATCCAGACACTTGAGGATATGCTTAGAGCGTGTGTGATTGACTTTGGTGGTAGTTGGGATTCGCATCTACCTTTGATCGAATTCTCTTACAACAACAGTTATCACTCTAGCATCAATATGGCTCCTTTTGAAGCTTTATACGGTCGAAAATGTCGTTCACCGGTCTGCTGGAATGAGATAGGTGAAGCTCAGCTTACTGGACCTGAACTCATTCTAGAGACTACAGATAAGGTCAAGAAGATTCGTGAAAACCTTCATACAGCTAGAAGCCGTCAGAAGTGTTACGCGGATCGACGACGCAAGCCCTTGGAATTCCAAGTTGGTGATCACGTCCTACTCAAGGTATCCCCTTGGAAAGGTGTGATTAGATTTGGGAAGAAAGGAAAACTTGCACCTCGCTATGTTGGACCATTCAAGATCGCTGAAAGAGTCGGAAAAGTAGCCTACAGGCTTGAGCTACCTCCTGAACTTGGAAATGTTCATCCAACATTCCACGTGTCCAATCTCAGAAAGTGTTTAGCTGATGAGAACCTCCACATACCACTTGATGAAATTCGTGTTGATAATACAATGCACTTCGTTGAGAAACCTGTGGAGATAGTGGACCGTTAGTTTAAACAGTTGAAAGGCAAGCGGATTAAATTGGTCAAAGTTCGTTGGGAATCTAAACGTGGCCCAGAGTTTACTTGGGAACGTGAAGATCAGATGAAAGCGAAATATCCGCATCTATTCTCACAAGTTTCCTCTAAATAAATTTCGGGACGAAATTTCCTGAAGTAGGGGAGACTGTGACATCTGTGCTTGTGATATCATTTTACAAACTCTGAACAATACAATATTAATAAAACAGTGTGTTTTGATCCCAATGTTTTTCATTTATGTTTGGTTTTGTGCCCATGTTGATTTTTGATCGATTTTGAACTCTATATCGTTTTCTGGAAAGTTATACGCAAACTGATGCGTAAACACGATCAGTTTAACGCGACAAACACTCCGAAACATCATCATAAACTTAACATACCTTAAATAACCTTTACATAACTTAGAAATAAGTTTTAAAGGCTTTGGTATGGCAAAAACAAGTTTATTCGCTCTCAGGGACTATTTGCGTCAACTTGCGAAAGTCTGCCGTTTCATAAGGCAACGTACAGTCCGGAACTTGGTCATAAGTTAAACATACCATAAATAACCTAAACATGGCTTAGAAATAAGCTTTGATAGGTTCGGTGTGCGAAAACATGCTTATATAATCTTACAGGGACTAAAAGTGTCAAAAACGACGTAAGTTTGCATTTTCGCGCATATCTTACGTTCTGGACACATCTGGACATCCAAAATTTTTGTACACACTAAAATATTTTTATTTTAGTGATCGCCATGCAAAAATTCCATTCGTCGCGCATTTTGGATCGTACACGCGTCCGTTTGACTTCCGTCGTAATTAACCGAACAACGCGATCGTACGACCAAACGAACCGACATCCGAGATGTTTTTGAGCATGTTTTGAGTCCCCTATACTTTAACTTCATTTTAGAGCCTTGAAATGAGGTTAACGGGGTTTAAACGCATCGAAAAAGGCTTTAAACACGTGCAGGGACCATTTCTGTCAATTTTGAAACTTTGCTGAACCTGATACATGCTAGCGTAGCGCGAGCCCTATGGCCTATGCCGTCGTGCTACGCGAGTGCCTCATCTGGGCAGAAACATCATTTTCAGCAACAGTTTGCAAATTCAAGGGCTGTTTGTGCAATTTCTTTGTGTGGTGGGCAAGTTTGTGTGTTCACCAAGGCTTCTAATCAGCTTGTAACACATGTATGGCTAGGATTAATGCTTAATGACCAAGCAAAACACTTGTGATGATCCTATTAACTCACCACAAGTATAAATAGCCATCCAAACTCCTTCATTCTTTGCTCATTCTCATTTCTATTCTCTCAAATCTGCTTTGGAGCTCTCTTCTAAGCTTATTGGGACTTTGTCTTCTTGTAGAAAAGATAGCAAGGACCTTAAGTGAGCTTCTTTCATTCTTTTTATTTCCTTTTTCCTTATGTAGTGCAGAAAGTCAAACGTTTGGCCAACAGTTTGACTTTCGGTTTTGACCATCAATTGGTCAAGTCAAAGTTCAATTGAACTTTGAAACGTGATTGTAATCACGATAGCTATAATCCTTCGCGGTTATAGTTGCTGATTACCACGTTAGCTAGTTGTAGTGTCGAGTCAAAGTTTCGGTCAACATGCGTTTTAGCACGCATTTTGCAACGAAACTACTTTAGGGTATCAAAACACTTTGTTTTGATACCAAATCAGTAGGTTAGACATGTTTTGACATGTCTAACTCGACACTATTAGTTTGTGCTTGTTTAGGGTCGTAAGGTAAGCGGTCTAAACAACCGCTTATACTTTCGAACCCGACCCGTTTGGTCGATCTTTAGGATCCGACCAAGCTTAGTTAGTGATCATAGTTTCATAGGGAATAACCACTGAGGTTATAACCTTATGATCACCTAGGATCGGTTAGTCATATGCTTGTTAGCTTGTATGCCCATAGGAAATGACCAAAATGCCCTTTTGAAGCATAAATCCGTATTTTGACTATGTGAACATAATTTTGACATATAATCTGATTTAGTAACATGTTTAGGGATAATTGGGCATGTAAGACTTGACATAGCACATAGTTAACCATCCGATCATAGTTTTACGCTAACGACGCCTTATAGTAGCTTATGTTACCATAATGTGTCGAAACGGGTCAAAAGCACTTAGGTAGGCCTTCCAATCAGAATGTTGGGACTAATAAATCATACCATATGAGCTCAATTACTCATTTGATTTATAGAACCTCATTCTATCCTATCTCCCGATTTAGGAGCCGTTTATTAACATAGTTACCTATACTAGGTGCCGGTTGATTCCGTAACCCTTGGAGCTTAAATTGGTCTTATTCTCAAGACTAATTAGCAATCCCAAGTGAGTACATAGTTCCCCTCTTTTACCGTTTTCAAATACTTTGGGGTGATACACATGTACATACATGTTACTTTTGTGCATTTCATGCTTTTATGACATAAACATGCTAGTTTCACCTAGTACATATATAGTACATGCTTTCCATTGTGTTTTGCTATGTATGTCAAGCATGCTAGCACATTGATTTGTTACACATTTGTTGCATATGTTTACTTAGCATATGTAGCACATTGTTTTACATGACGTTTCTGCTATGTATGTTTACTGAGCATGCTAGCACATTGTTTTACATGAACATTTCTACTAGGCATGTTTACTTAGCATTCCTAGTACATGGTTTTCACATGCTACATTGGTTATGACATTTGGTATGTTCAATCAGGACAATAATACATTCATTAACATTAGCTACGCCGCTCGGACTTATGTAATGGTACCATAGGAATTGACAACTCCCGTTTCCGACTTCCTGGGTTTGTTTGGAAGTTGGGGATGACAGAATCCGACAACATAATTTAGATAAACCTTTAATTCGTTTAAGGGTTTGTCGCCACAGTCTCAAGGCTTGAATGTATGCGATTAACATTACTGCATAAATGTTTGTAATCATAAAGCATTGTTTTTCTGCAAAGCATAAAATTTGATTTAAACTTAGGTTTATTCAAAAAAAAAGTTTTGTACATTTTCTATGGGGTTGAGTAACTTCTAGTTATTCACCATACATGACATTTGTTTTCACATTAGACATCATTACATAGTTAAGCAGATGATTGCCTACTTGCTATGCATTTTATTGGTTTTACATGATACACATGACATTGTACATGGTTTACACATACACATATTGACATTGAACAAGATGATCGGAGTGTCGCGCTCCGGTCAAAGATAATATTTATATACCCTAATTACCCTTAACAAATAGCTAGTGGTAGCAAGGGGTCGAACCACGAAGAGTATGTGGTTTGTGTGCGGATTTGATTGAATTATGAATAGTTGTCACTTTTATGAAGCTTGCTAACTTGTTTTTTTTTATATTTTGGTTTGATTGAAAGATGTGAGTTGAAATTACTAAAACGATTAACTAAAATTAACTACTAAATGCAAGAAGTGAAAATGATTGTTTAAACAATAAGAAGAAAACAAGGCTCACACCCGGTTTCAACAATTGCAAGACTTAGGGTTACTATGTATTTTAATTAATTTTACTTGAAATAGTTCGTTAACGGGTCGCAATCACAAAGCTTAGGTGTCAATCGCTATCAACGTCGTAAACAACGGACCATGATACACTTTGTTACTTTGGATTAACAAATCCTACCAAGAGACAAGGCATAAATACGTGCATTCATTTCACAAAGTCAAATTTAATCATTCACTCGACAGTTTGCAAATTCAATACCAACGTAGGACAATTGTCTAAGATTCAAACGCAATTCAAGTTGTCACAAAACAATTAACAAAACATAATAAACCCTAAACCTTACAAAAGTCTACACCGGGGTGAAACCTCCAAGAAACTAGCCGCTCATGGTATAAACGACACGATCAACGGATGCACAAGACTTCAATTGGATCATCTTTGAGCTTGAGGATGGATGGTGGAATGATTAGGGTTTAGGAATGGTTGGTGGTGATGGATGGATTGAAGGTGGAAGAATGGTTATGATAGTGATGAACTAGGGTTTTGATTCGGATGGTGATTTGGTTGTTGAGAAGATGGATTATGGATTCGAGATCAAGTGGTAGTCAAAGATGGATGAATAATGGCTCCAAGTTATGTTTTCAAACTCCAAAGAAGTTGTAACTCCCGAATTGAAGGAGTTAGGACCAATAAAAATCGAACTAAACCCCCAAATGCGCAAATTCCCGTTTCTGATTTTGGCAGGCCGTCGCCGACGGCCCTCAACCCGTCGGCGACGGGTCTTGGATTTCTTGCTTTGTCCCGACGGCTAAAATACCTGGATACGGTCAAAACTAGCCTACGGGTATTTTAAGGGGGCGTCGCCGACGGCTTGGGACCCGTCGGCGACGGGTTCTCAAAACTTGATTTCCAGCTTTCGCTTGTTTCGCTCCCGTTTGATCCGTAATGCGTTCCAATGTTCCGGTTTTCAATCCGATGACCCGTAAAGCTCCCGAAAAGCTCCTTAAACTCCATCAAACCTGCAAAACACATTCTTGATTAAAAGTAGGCTATTCGAAACTAAAACTTACGTAAAAACGTTAAGTTAAACAATAACAAGCACCGGTTTTCAACCGCGTATCACAAGACATTTTGGTTGGTTATTGATAAGTGACTTATGTAACGGGGCTATGTGTCATATGATAAAAGCATGGTGGATACGCCGCTGGTACTTCCTATATATAAGTGCTTTTACCGTATTATACATCGTTGCATTATATAAACCACTTGGGCAACACATGAAACATTTCATACATA
The DNA here is from genome assembly GCF_002127325.2 of Helianthus annuus. Classification (NCBI taxonomy): domain Eukaryota; kingdom Viridiplantae; phylum Streptophyta; class Magnoliopsida; order Asterales; family Asteraceae; genus Helianthus; species Helianthus annuus. The sequence continues at coordinate 117,730,906 of NC_035435.2, forward strand.
AACATGACATTGTTTTACAAATTACATATTTTATACAAATTCACTTTTACTTGGTTATTCATTTAACCATGCATTATCATTTCATCATCATTTGATTTTCATTGATTTTCACATGGTTTTACAAAGGAAAACATTTTACAAGGTTCATGACTACATTTTATTAAACTCTCCTTTCAAATACAAGTCATGAATCTGCATAAACAAAACCTATGTATCTCACAGGCATTTTTATGCTGACGTACCTATTTTTACATGTGTTTCAGGTGCTAATGCATGATGATGCTTGTGCTTCACTTTGGCGGACTCGGGCCTTAGTGACTTAAAAGACAGTTATTATGTTAGTTTAGTTGAACTCAAAGACAATGTAACTTTAAATTTTAATAATACATAACTTTATTTACCATGGTTGTTGAAACAATAATTCTGTCGCCACTCACCTCCCCGGCGTTTCCGCCGCGGTTTGTCGTTTTACGCGGCCGGGGTGTGAAAGACGTGAAATTTTAAGGACATGCTTAGAAATCAGTAACTAAGGTCATTGTCCTTTCACATGTCCAAAATTCTCGTTTTAAAGTTAAAAGGGCGTTATGGTCAACTTTTAAGCATTTAACGGAAATGTGCAAAAGACCCGGACAAACAACGAACCGGTCACAGAGGGTTATACCATCATGTAACTTGGTCCTAAGATAGTCCTAAGGCATATCTAAGTCATACCATAACGGGTCAGAACTGAAGTCAAAGCAAAAGTCAAAGTTTTGCGACTTTCGGTTCCGAACTGGGTCTAAACAGTAAATGGTCGGATCAAACAAGCTTAGTCCGTTTATAATACTTATTATCATGTTGTATGAGTGTTAAAACAGGTTACACGCCATCTACATTACTGATTATGCATTAAATCAAAAATTAGCATTTTGTTGACTTTTTCTAAGCAAGTTTGACTCGACATTTGGACTAGTTAGAGTGGGAATCAGAGGGTGCCCTTTTAAGGGTTTAATGCCCACATAATTACCAACATATAACTACCTTTGATTCGACTAATCACTGGACCATTTGTGATTAATCGTTAAGTCAACCGTTAATTACGACGGTTTGACTTTTAAGCTATAACTAAGCAAAAACTTAACTAAGAAAGGTTAAGGGTGCTTACCAAAGTCCTATGCACGACTAGGGATGGCTTGGTTCTGCTTTGGAGCTCCAGAAGTCTTCACAATTGCAGATTGAAGTTGTGAACACAATGTTGCACATGAAGGCCTTATATAGTGCTTATAAGTCACTAGATTCTTTTTCGTAACATTTTCTGATTTTTTTTTTTTTTTTTACAAATATAAACCACAACTATACAAACAAATAATCCTAAAATCGAATTTTCATCACACGGGTTTAAAAGAAAAAGGCTTACGGTTATGGGCTATAGGGCGGTCAAATGAAAGTTTTAGGCTCAAAGTGGGCGACTAGGGGATTTATTTGGGTAAAGGTAAGCAAATGGTGTAAAAGAAAAAGGTTTACCTAATGCCTTAATCATTCTCGTGCTTGTATTCGGTCTATAGTCTCGAATGTATCAAAGTTGCAAGTTCTACGATACGCGACTAATGGCCCACTCAACAAGGAAACATGTAAATGTGAATCTATGATGTAGAAAGGCTCAAACCTCACGTATAAGGGTATGATATGTGATATGCATACATTGCTAGTTCCTTAGGCGAATTATTCTCAAATAACCACCCACTAAATACCCGATATGCTTATTAATTTGAACTTGACCATGACAAAAGACCAAATGGTTTGTGACATCCCTCGTTGACTTGGTTACTTGTGCTTTTGAGATTGCTTTGAAAACAAGACATTTTTGAAAAATTTTGAAATTTTCCCCCATCCCCACACTTGAGGTAAACATTGTCCTCAATGTGTAGTATTTAAATGAACGGGTCAAAATCGAAAATTTTTACTACTCCCCCATCCCCACACTTGAGGTACATATTGTCCTCAATATGTAAGAACTAGAGTTTGTAAAACGCAAGGGATGTGACACGGCTAACCTCCCCAAAATTACACCCCGGAAAATAAAATACAAAATACACTCCACTTATTTGCTAACTAAAGATCAAAGGTAAAAAGAAACGTATGCACCTGGTTTTTCGCTAGTTCCTTGTGTGCTCTTCATCTTTTCACCAAGCAGTTGTCTCACGAACATAATGTACCTACAAATCTTAACCCTTGTGTAGAAGCATGCTTCTCACAACCATCAAAATTTGTTAATTGCCTAGTTCTACCACTTTTATGAAATTATTACCAAGCCATACGTTATTGTACCTTTGACTTTATGTGGAAAATATTTTACAACAACAATCAACCTAACTCACTTTCGTAGGAATCACGGTTGCATTTAGCTTATGCAACAAGCCCTTTTAAACCTCCCGATAGCTCGGGAGGACGAGTAGGTCTCGTGAGGGTTATATAGGGAACACACCCACAAAGTTCATTTAACTAGGCAATAATTAAATAAAAATAAAAAGAAATAGCGGAAAATAATATACAACAACAACATAAAACATACCATACCTCTACCGCTGATATCGCTCGTTTGGATCCATGGGCGGGTTGGGTTGGTATGGATAACCAGTGAGGGCCTCGAACATCTCCCTATAGTTATCTAAGGGGCTTTGCTCCCCTTGGGGTGGTGGTTGGTACGGGATTGGAACGAAGCTAGACCCTACCGCTTCAGGCCAATGCGGAGTCGGGTCGGATGGGCCTTGAGGATAGGGAAGGTCGGAGTAATTTGTCCACCCCGAGTGCTCGGCGTAGGGGAGGCCGGCTTGGTAGTCTCTATGGTGTCGCTCCTGATCATGCAACACTTTGGCGTTATTAAGCGCCATCTCCTGAGAGACATACAGGGCACTCCAACGGCGGCGGTTCAATTCTTCTTCTTGTTGTCGACGCGCCGTTTCCGCTTCTTCCCATGCCCGCCTTCGGGCTGCTTCATCCTCCTGTTGCTTTGCTAACTGTTCCATATGTGACCTTTGCATGGCTTGAAACAGTTCTTGCTCTTCCATGAACTTATTCATTCTTTCACGTTGGGCTCCTTGAGCGTCCCAATATTCTTGCATTGAAGCTCCGTAAGACCCTTGCCAAGCTTCTCTCCTTTGATTGTATTCCCGACCCTCTCCTATACACGCGGAGACATTATCATATATCTCCTGTTGCCCCCTGTCAAAGTTTTTGTAGGAGGGTACCCGTCCTCGGGTCACAAAACCTGCCACCTCAGCGTTTATCTCCCTATGTGGCCGCATATAACGTTGCCTTGGCCTTCGTGCCTCGGAGGGTTCAGCTTCCTCCTCTTCTTCCTCTTCTTCCTCCATCTCCACATCCTCTTCCTGCACGGGTGGTGCCCCGGAAGTACGAACCTCAAACTTGTTCCCCAACTCATCGGTCACCACATACCTATTTCCCGAAAACTTGACCTCTATCTTCCAATTTTTCTTCATGTAACCCCAAGTAAATTCCTCCACTGGCTTAGAAACCCATAGCGCTTCCTCGGGCAAGCAATTCTGCTGCACAAGCATGGCACTAATGAGACGTGCATACGGAATAAACCGCCTCTGAGACGACTCCCTGGTAGCCCATGTGTTCATCATGACTATGTGCCTCCACGACAGTGTCGGGGTCCCATACAATAAGGCATGCGCCACCCTGCAATCACTTACTCTCACACCCCCACGATCACCAAATCTTGCTAAAATGTTCTCAACCGAGATCCCTTGAAGGATCTTTCCCTCGAGTGACATATGCTTTCGTTTCATATCACCCCCTGGGTGGGTTGGCAAGATAACATCTACCAATTGATCTATGTCGTTGGTGTTCAAATGATTATCCAAAAAAATTTCAATGGATGGATAATCATAGGCTTGTACCCCCAAAGAATCAAACCTAGCAATACGATTCATAGTTTCAAAAGACATCGTCATGTTTCCTCGAGATGTCTTCCCCACTAACTTCCATTGCGAAGGGGGTTCACTCTTGTTGACAAGCTTCAATGTGGACAACCACTCACATACTTCTGACAAGTAAATCCGGTGAGTGTTGTCTTCACACCAATCCAATACACTCTCCCAGCCCAACCTCTCAAACATTTGTACAATCCCGATGTTCCGGAATTCTTCTACATTCACGGTCCGTTCACATATCACTCTTGTTGGAACCGACGTGTTCACCCCATTTGTCATCTTCCATTTCCACAACTTAGCTTCCAACTTTCTATCTTGGTAGCTCGACAACTGCTTGTTCTTCTCATCTTCCCAAATTCGGGCATTTTGACTATCCCTGAACTTTGCCCATTCCCAATCTTGTCGGTATAATCTTGGATCATTTTCTGCAACAGTGCTCGGTTGTTCCCATTTCTTCGGTATTAAACCGAAAGAAGACCCAATCCCGGATGATGACGCTTGACCCGTAGTCTTTTGTCTCTTGCTTCCTGCCATGACTACAATCACAAACAAGCAAATCATCAATATAGATTCAACCTTCATTAACTCCCAAACTTTGAACATGAAGTATGATGTTGACAATTTAATTAACGAATATATGTAAAGTCGCCTCTTTAAACTTCCAAAATCGCTTACTTTATCATAACTTATTAATCTTTTGTCAATCTTACAATATCTTATAATTTCAACAAGAATCAACATCATATTCATGTTCAATCATGTTCATAACAGTGTAATCACTTCACTATGGTTATGACATGCTCAAATTCCATTCAAAACTACTAATCTTGCCCAAAATCATGCTATCATAACATACATTGTCTAAACAACCTACTCTTAAACCAAAAGTTTAAAATTTCGGAAGAAAGACACTAATATATAATAATCAAGCATAAATTTAAGAAGAAACCATACCTTTGATGTTGTTAGACAAGAAAAACTAAGAAAAGATGACAAGCAAGCACTTTGATGAACACCCTTTCAAAAACCCTCAAGAACACGCCCAGAAATCTTGCACAATAGCAAGAATTGATGAAAACCGTGTTAGGGGTTTTGTTCGTCTTGAAAAACTACTCAAGATGGACCCAAGAATCAGAGGATTTGGTGGAAAATTGAGGGAGTTATGGTAGCTTGAAGGTCTAGGGTTTTTGAGGAAGATGATGGAGAAGATGAGGGAGTTGGGTGAGTTTGGAGAGAGAGAAAGCAGGGAATTTGTGGTGAAAAAGTGAGGTAAGATGATTGGGGTTCGAGTTTGTGGTGCAAAATAGGTTTGGAAGAGGTTTGGTAAGGTGAAAATGGGTTTTAAATCGTTTTTTATGACCTTAGAACGAATCTGCGTCGGAACCATTTTGGGAACCCGTCGCCGACGGGTCCCACCCCGTCGCCGACGGGCAATGGATTTGAGAGGGGGAGACGACGGGTTATGTATCTGCCGACGGAGAAAAGGGTGCCTACGGGCATTTTTAGAACCTGTGGCCGACGGCCACCACCCCGTCGCCGACGGGTAGTGTATAATATTATTTTTTTTTTTTTTTTTTTTTTAGGAAGAAAATTATGAATATTTACCAAAGGGACTATTTACATCAAAAATTCCTAAAAATATTAAAAATATTTTTGTGATTTTTATAAATTAAAAATTTTTAAACAAATAACCGTTAACGGCCCTACCACCCCCCAAAAAAATCGTGTATTGTCCTCAATGCACCAAATCAAGTCTAAATCATACCTTGTATCTTCACGACCCGTTTGGAATGCCCGAACTTCACACAATCAAGAAAGGTTAGTATGAACCGGAAACGATTCACATCCAATTACGCAAACAATTGAATAAGTGTACATAACTTTACAAAACGTGTTACCGGACCTTTTTAATTTACCTCATATGTTGGTACACTTCCCAAGAAACATACCAACTCCACATTTGCATCCTTTTTCTCTTCATTACCATCAAGGAATGGTTTAAGACGGTGACCGTTAACCGTTTGCTTCGACCCGTCCTTCGGGTCCTTGATTGTAACATCGCCAAGTTTCCCGACCCGTGTTATCACATACGGGCCCATCCACTTGCTCTTGAGCTTTCCCGGGAAGTATTTAATCCTCGAATTGTAGAGCCAAACCTTTTGGCCTACTTCAAACTCTTTTGGCTTCAACTTTGCATCGTGTGCTCTCTTCATGTCATCCTTGTACTTTGAAGCACACTCGTACGCTTCTTCCCTAAGCTCCTCCAACTCACAAAGCTTCAACTTTCGCTCCTTTCCTGCATCGTCATATTTCATGTTAACCTCTTTTATAGCCCACCAAGCACGATGCACAAGTTCCACCGGCAAGTGACAATTTCGCCCATAAACTAAGCGATAAGGAGTAGTTCCAATAGGTGTTTTATGAGCCGTTCTATAGGCCCATAAAGCATCATTCAACTTTGTTGACCAATCCTTTCGGTCGGGTCGAACAGTCTTTTGCAAAATTTCTTTTATTTGCCTATTGGAAACCTCAACTTGACCGCTTGTTTGTGGGTGGTAGGGAGTAGCAATTCGATGGTCAACACCATACCGTTTCAAGAGTTTGCCAAAATTAAAGTTCTTGAAATGAGATCCCCCATCACTAATGATTACCCGGGGAACCCCAAATCGAGAAATTATATTCGTTTGAACAAAATTGCAAACAACGGTATGGTCATTTGTTTTGGTGGCAATCGCTTCGACCCATTTGGATACATAATCGACCGCCACCAAAATGTATAAGTTGCCATGTGAATTAGGGAATGGGCCCATGAAATCGATCCCCCATACATCAAAGATATCTACAATAAGGATCGGTTGCATGGGCATTTCATCCCTTTTAGAGATACTCCCCAACTTTTGACACTCAACACAGTTTTTAGCGAAATGAAAAGCATCCTTAAAAATAGTCGGCCAATAAAGGCCGCTATTTAGCACTTTGTGCCCTGTTTTGTGACCACTAAAATGGCCCCCACAAGCAAATGAATGCAAGTGCATCAAGACGCTAGGAATCTCCTCGTCGGGTATGCATCTTCGAACGACTTGATCCGGACAAATCTTGAATAAGTCCGGTTCTTCCAACGTGTAGTACTTGATTTGAGACAGGAAATGCAACCTCTTCCTTCTATCCCAATGAGCCGGTAAGTCACCTGTAACCAAATAGTTAACAATATTAGCATACCATGGTAATATTCCAACTTTTAAAATGTGCTCATCTGGAAAAGTCTCATTAATTTCTTCACGGGAAGAATCCTCTACACTCAACCGAGACAAATGGTCCGCGACCACATTCTCACTCCCTTTCTTATCTCGAATCTCCAAATCAAACTCTTGTAATAGGAGTACCCATCGTATCAACCGCGGCTTAGCATCCTTTTTCTCCATGAGGTACCTGACAGCACTGTGGTCAGAATAAATAATAACTTTGCTACCCCATATGTAAGCCCGGAATTTATCTAATGCATAAACTACCGCAAGTAGCTCTTTCTCAGTTGTTGTATAGTTAAGTTGTGCATCCGAAAGAGTCTTACTTGCGTAGTAAATGGCAACCGGCTTTTTGTCTACCCGTTGACCCAACACGGCCCCAACCGCATAGTCGCTTGCATCACACATAATTTCAAATGGTAATGACCAATTTGGTGATTGCAAGATTGGGGCTTCAACCAATTTCTGTTTCAACACATTAAAGGCATTTTCACACTGTTTGTCAAAATTAAAGTCTCGGTCTTTTAACAAAAGATTACATAGAGGTTTTGTAATATCACTAAACCCTTTTATAAACCTCCTATAAAATCCCGCATGACCTAAAAACGACCTAACACCTTTAACGGTCGTGGGATAAGGTAGAGTAGATATGACTTGTACCTTAGCACGATCAACCTCTATCCCACGACTTGACACTACGTGCCCCAACACAATTCCCTCTTGAACCATAAAATGGCTCTTTTCCCAACTTAGAACCAAACTAGTTTCAACACATCTCTTTAACACTTTATCTAATTGGTCCAAACAAGTCTCAAACGATGATCCAAAAATTGAGAAATCATCCATGAAGATTTCTAAAGACTCTCCCACCATATCGGAGAAGATACTCATCATGCACCTTTGAAAGGTGGCGGGAGCATTACATAATCCAAACGGCATCCGCCTAAATGCGAAGGTACCGTAAGGACATGTGAAAGTAGTCTTTGCTTGATCTTCCGGATGGATGGCAATTTGGTTATAACCAGAATAACCATCTAGGAAGCAATAAAATTTTTGCCCCGATAATTTCTCAACAATTTGATCAATAAACGGTAAAGGAAAATGATCTTTAGAAGTTGCGTTATTCAACTTCCTATAATCAATACAAATTCGCCACCCGGTTACCGGCCGGGTAGCTACCTCTTCACCTGCGTCATTTTTGACGACTTGTATGCCGGCTTTCTTGGGAACCGTTTGTGTTGGGCTTACCCATTGGCTATCCGAGATCGGGTAAATGATACCCGCATCAAGCCACTTCAACACCTCTTTCTTCACGACCTCCCTCATGTTCGGATTTAACCGTCTTTGCGCATCTCTAACGGGAGTCACATTCTCCTCCGTGATGATTTTGTGCATCACCACCGAGGGACTAATACCTTTTAAATCCGCGATGGTCCATCCAATCGCCGCCCGATTGGTGACCAACACCTCCATCAACTTTTTCTCTTGCTCTCCGGTTAAGTTGGATGCAATGATAACCGGGAGAGTATTGCCCTCTCCAACATAAGCATATTTGAGATGCTTTGGCAATGCTTTCAACTCAACTTCCGGAGGCTCCACTAAAGACGGCTTCAATTTAGTATCAATGCTCTCCGGTAAGCTCTCGACTTGGTGCGTCCATGTCGGTTTTCCTTCTCTAACCGCAAGCACCTCTAAACTCCTCACTTCCTCGTCCATACTTCGTTCCACCTCCACCTGTGACCTGTCAAACACATAACAATCCTCCATTGTGTTTTCCCCATAAACGACTGTGTCGCAAAGAGGTATGCACGTGTCAACAATGTCTGCCATAAAGCATTCATCATCAACTGGAGGGTTCATAAGCCCGGAAAAAACATGCAACTTCAACCTCCGGTTTCCAAATGTCATGTCAACCGTCCCCGTTCTGCAATCAATTTGAGCATTTGCAGTTGCTAAGAACGGTCGACCCAAAATCACCGTAGGTTGCTTGGTTGGGTCCTTGGCCACATAATCAAGTACAAGAAAGTCCACCGGATAGTAAAAATCCTCGATTTTCACTATCACATCCGAAACAACTCCACGGGGTAGTTTAGGTGTCAAATCGGCTAACACCACGGTGGTGTTTGACGATTGAAGTGGACCAAATTCATATTGGTCATATAAACTACCCGGTAGGATGCTTACACTAGCACCAAGATCTAAAAGTGCCCGGTTGATTTTAAAATCGCCCACTTGAATTGAAATGATAGGCGCACCCGGATCTTGGAGCTTAGGTGGAAGTGTACCCGAAAGGATCGAACTCACATTTTCGGTTAAATCTAATTTCTTTGGAAATTTGTGAGTGCATTTTTGGGTACACAAATCTTTCAAATACTTAGCATAAGACGGTACTTGTTTGATTGCATCCAAAAGAGGTAAATTGATTTTTACTTGTTTGAAAATTTCCAACAACTCTTCTTGTTGTGGACCTCTTTTGTTTACAACCTTTTTCGTCGGTCCCTTCAATGCTTCGGGATAAGGGGCGGTATTAACCTCCACACCCGTTTCCTTAGCCTTGGGGACGGGGATGGCCACAACGGGGGTAACATTATTCTTTTTCAAATCGTTTTTGTTTTGACCCGTTTGGCCATCCTCAAGCTCATCATCACTAGCATCTTCCACCACCCCTTCAACAAATTGGGGTGGTGGTGTTTTGACACCATTACCAACAACTCTACCACTACGTAAAGTAACTTTATTAATTGGTACCTCACGTGTGTTCCTTGAATTCGACCCTTGATGCTTAGGGTTTACGGTGGTGTCACTCGGAAGCTTTCCCGTACCTCCCTTGATTTGGGCTACTTCTTCCGCTAGTTGGCCCACTTGCTTTGCTAATGCCTCATGTGCTTTGTCTCGAATCTCATTCTCCTTCTTAGATTCTTGCATCATCGAGAGCATTACATCCATCTTTGTATTCAAATCATTGCCACCGGTTTGGTTGTTTGACCCACCTCCGTTACCGCCTTGATTGTTGTAATTCTTTTGGTATCCACCTTGGTACCCTTGATTGTAATTTCGTTGGTAGCCTCCTTGGTTACCACCTTGGCGGTTTTGGTATGATGACCCGCTTCCCCCTTGATTACCCGCTTGGAAATTCGGGTTCATTTGATTTGAAGCATTACCATACCGAAAGTTGGGGTGATTTCTCAAACCCGGATGGTAAGTGTTGGAGTTCATGTCATATTGCTTCCTATCTCCATACACTTGATTGACTTCTTCGGGGTAACCACTCGAACCCATTGAACATTGCTCGGTGCTATGTCCAATATCACCACAATCCTCACATACTTCGAATTGAACCGCGTTCACCTCTTTCTTCTTTTTCAATTGAGCTATCTCCCGTTCTAAGGAGGAAATCTGATCCTTGGAATCAAGATAGGGAAGTGATCGGGAAACCGGATGCCTTTTTGCTCTATCGGCCGATTCTTTTTGCTTGGACCGTTTGCTCATCCTCTCCAAAAATTCCCAATCGTCATCCTCATGGTTGCTCAAAAGGGTACCATTGCTTGTCGTCTCAAGCCGATTCCACGTCGCATCATCCAAGCCCCGTACGAAACATTTCACCAGTTCCCATTTTTCTATTTGGTGATGTGGGCATCTCCTCATTAGCTCTTTGAATCGGGTGAATGCTTCATGTAACGGCTCACTTGAAAGTTGACGAAATGACCGAATTTCATCCCTAGCATCATCGGTCTTGGCCATGGAATAGTATTCATCCAAAAATGCTTGTTGCATTTGTTCCCAAGTTCGAATACTATTGGGCGGAAGTGTAAAGAACCACTGCTTTGCCTTATCTTTCAATGAAAACTGGAATAGGCGAAGCTTCACTTCCTCTAATGCGAAATTGTGTCCTCCGATAGTGTCACAAATGGATGAGAACTCCGTCAAATGGTTGTACGGCTCATCGTTAGACCTTCCGTTGAAATGAGGAAGGATATTGATGTAATGAGGTTTACAATCAAACATCCTCCTTTCACATACTATTGGAGAATTGTTTTCGGTCACTATCGGTCGGAAACGGTCATTGACTCCCCGTGGAGGTTGTTGACGACGTTGTGGCCCGTTGACTTCTTGATCGACTTGTCTCCGATTATCCCGTCTTTCATCCCTTCGCTCCTCTCTTCGATTATCTCTCGGGTTACCACCTCCCACAAAACGAGGAATCCGGTTAGGGTTTACATTGTTGTTGTTATTGTTGTTGTTGTAAAACCCTTCATTCCGGTTTCGTCGGTTGTTGTTTTGTGGTTGACGGTTGTTCCCATAACCCTCATTTCTTCCACCTCCATAACCATATTCATCTTCCCCAACGTAATTGGCGTTTTGAGACCCAAACTCCTCATCATCATACCTTCGAGCATTATATACGTTTCCCCTATTCAAGTAACCCCAATCTTCATCATCATTGGCTCGATCATCATAATAACCCCCATCGTCCGAATTTTCCGTATGAATACTCACGTGTTCCGGCGATTGATAACCGGGAACACTATACGGTTCGTCATCGGGAATTGCATTCCGTAAATCGTCAATGTTGAAGAATGGGTCTTCATTCACGGGATTGTCGTGATCACGGTTACCTCTTCGATCGGAGTTGACATTCCGATCATCAAGGTTAATAGGCAACGATGCTTGTCGGTGAATAGGTTGTTGCTGAGGTGTTCGTTGGTGTTGTTGGTGTTTTGGTTTCGGAAAGGTGGAGTGGGTGGTCTTGCATTGGTGTTACCACCCGGTAGCTCTTGAGCGGGGAAAAAGGTTCCTCGGGTTTGGAATTGATTTGGGTGGAGGTTTTGGTTTGGGTTAAATTCTTGGTTGGAATTGTGGTTCGCCATTGAATCGGTTTCAATGGTCGGTGTGAGTGGTGGTGTTCGGTTGGTTTGATTAGAAGCAAGAGTTGCTTCTAACCGGCTTGCTAAGTTTCTTCTTGCGAGTCTTTCAATTTCCGGTTCGTAGACTAGAGGTGAAGTCCTCCCGGAATTTCGTGTACGCATGCACTACCTGTAACCTGCACAAGTAACACACCCCGCGTAACAAGGAAAAAGACAATACAACAAGAAAGCAAAACAAATTAAACAGTTAATCACACAACTTCAAACAATATCCAAACACAAAGCGCACGCACTCCCCGGCAGCGGCGCCAAAATTTGATCGGAGTGTCGCGCTCCGGTCAAAGATAATATTTATATACCCTAATTACCCTTAACAAATAGCTAGTGGTAGCAAGGGGTCGAACCACGAAGAGTATGTGGTTTGTGTGCGGATTTGATTGAATTATGAATAGTTGTCACTTTTATGAAGCTTGCTAACTTGTTTTTTTTTATATTTTGGTTTGATTGAAAGATGTGAGTTGAAATTACTAAAACGATTAACTAAAATTAACTACTAAATGCAAGAAGTGAAAATGATTGTTTAAATAATAAGAAGAAAACAAGGCTCACACCCGGTTTCAACAATTGCAAGACTTAGGGTTACTATGTATTTTAATTAATTTTACTTGAAATAGTTCGTTAACGGGTCGCAATCACAAAGCTTAGGTGTCAATCGCTATCAACGTCGTAAACAACGGACCATGATACACTTTGTTACTTTGGATTAACAAATCCTACCAAGAGACAAGGCATAAATACGTGCATTCATTTCACAAAGTCAAATTTAATCATTCACTCGACAGTTTGCAAATTCAATACCAACGTAGGACAATTGTCTAAGATTCAAACGCAATTCAAGTTGTCACAAAACAATTAACAAAACATAATAAACCCTAAACCTTACAAAAGTCTACACCGGGGTGAAACCTCCAAGAAACTAGCCGCTCATGGTATAAACGACACGATCAACGGATGCACAAGACTTCAATTGGATCATCTTTGAGCTTGAGGATGGATGGTGGAATGATTAGGGTTTAGGAATGGTTGGTGGTGATGGATGGATTGAAGGTGGAAGAATGGTTATGATAGTGATGAACTAGGGTTTTGATTCGGATGGTGATTTGGTTGTTGAGAAGATGGATTATGGATTCGAGATCAAGTGGTAGTCAAAGATGGATGAATAATGGCTCCAAGTTATGTTTTCAAACTCCAAAGAAGTTGTAACTCCCGAATTGAAGGAGTTAGGACCAATAAAAATCGAACTAAACCCCCAAATGCGCAAATTCCCGTTTCTGATTTTGGCAGGCCGTCGCCGACGGCCCTCAACCCGTCGGCGACGGGTCTTGGATTTCTTGCTTTGTCCCGACGGCTAAAATACCTGGATACGGTCAAAACTAGCCTACGGGTATTTTAAGGGGGCGTCGCCGACGGCTTGGGACCCGTCGGCGACGGGTTCTCAAAACTTGATTTCCAGCTTTCGCTTGTTTCGCTCCCGTTTGATCCGTAATGCGTTCCAATGTTCCGGTTTTCAATCCGATGACCCGTAAAGCTCCCGAAAAGCTCCTTAAACTCCATCAAACCTGCAAAACACATTCTTGATTAAAAGTAGGCTATTCGAAACTAAAACTTACGTAAAAACGTTAAGTTAAACAATAACAAGCACCGGTTTTCAACCGCGTATCACAAGACATTTTGGTTGGTTATTGATAAGTGACTTATGTAACGGGGCTATGTGTCATATGATAAAAGCATGGTGGATACGCCGCTGGTACTTCCTATATATAAGTGCTTTTACCGTATTATACATCGTTGCATTATATAAACCACTTGGGCAACACATGAAACATTTCATACATAAACATGACATTGTTTTACAAATTACATATTTTATACAAATTCACTTTTACTTGGTTATTCATTTAACCATGCATTATCATTTCATCATCATTTGATTTTCATTGATTTTCACATGGTTTTACAAAGGAAAACATTTTACAAGGTTCATGACTACATTTTATTAAACTCTCCTTTCAAATACAAGTCATGAATCTGCATAAACAAAACCTATGTATCTCACAGGCATTTTTATGCTGACGTACCTATTTTTACATGTGTTTCAGGTGCTAATGCATGATGATGCTTGTGCTTCACTTTGGCGGACTCGGGCCTTAGTGACTTAAAAGACAGTTATTATGTTAGTTTAGTTGAACTCAAAGACAATGTAACTTTAAATTTTAATAATACATAACTTTATTTACCATGGTTGTTGAAACAATAATTCTGTCGCCACTCACCTCCCCGGCGTTTCCGCCGCGGTTTGTCGTTTTACGCGGCCGGGGTGTGAAAGACGTGAAATTTTAAGGACATGCTTAGAAATCAGTAACTAAGGTCATTGTCCTTTCACATGTCCAAAATTCTCGTTTTAAAGTTAAAAGGGCGTTATGGTCAACTTTTAAGCATTTAACGGAAATGTGCAAAAGACCCGGACAAACAACGAACCGGTCACAGAGGGTTATACCATCATGTAACTTGGTCCTAAGATAGTCCTAAGGCATATCTAAGTCATACCATAACGGGTCAGAACTGAAGTCAAAGCAAAAGTCAAAGTTTTGCGACTTTCGGTTCCGAACTGGGTCTAAACAGTAAATGGTCGGATCAAACAAGCTTAGTCCGTTTATAATACTTATTATCATGTTGTATGAGTGTTAAAACAGGTTACACGCCATCTACATTACTGATTATGCATTAAATCAAAAATTAGCATTTTGTTGACTTTTTCTAAGCAAGTTTGACTCGACATTTGGACTAGTTAGAGTGGGAATCAGAGGGTGCCCTTTTAAGGGTTTAATGCCCACATAATTACCAACATATAACTACCTTTGATTCGACTAATCACTGGACCATTTGTGATTAATCGTTAAGTCAACCGTTAATTACGACGGTTTGACTTTTAAGCTATAACTAAGCAAAAACTTAACTAAGAAAGGTTAAGGGTGCTTACCAAAGTCCTATGCACGACTAGGGATGGCTTGGTTCTGCTTTGGAGCTCCAGAAGTCTTCACAATTGCAGATTGAAGTTGTGAACACAATGTTGCACATGAAGGCCTTATATAGTGCTTATAAGTCACTAGATTGTTGACAACCAAGGCTACAACTGATCATTGATCATCAACAAGTGTCCCTAAGGGCTCTAAAGCATGTAGGGGGCGCCCATGCTGCATCATTAATGGATCTAAGTCGGTTAGAGTGAAAAAGGCAGGCATGGAGCAAAAGATTTCGGATCAGATAGGCCCACGCGCCACGCGAAGCCCCCCCCCCCCCCCCCCCCAGGGACCGTCGCGTCGCGCGATGCCCCTTCTGATCAAATCTTTAACTTTTGATTTTTTATGTTTTGGTCCTTGCCCTTTCACAACTTTGTTTGATCTTATTTCTTGCATTTTGAATCTGCTAAGTTGACATATAAGGGCTTCAAGATATATACCCACTTCGTTAAGTCCTCGGTTAACTGTATTGTCACTCGCAAGTCACGAACTTCATTGTTGACGCTTTCAACCCCTTATGAACGAATTTGATCATAACTTCCTCATACGATAACGAAACCTTATGAAATTTTTGTCATGTATTCAAGTGAGCATAATTTACCGTTACAAAGCTCCGGGTTTGTCAAAAGGTCACTCAGAGGTATAACTTAAACATGTTGAAATATTTGACCCCTGTAGTTTGTAATTCTTCACTTTCTTCCACATTTCGTTCCGTATGATCCATGATTCATTCGTTTGATGGTACGAGCATCATTTAGGGTTACTGTACAGTATATTTATCCCTCGTTGACATTTTGAACCCTCGGATTCACATACTTTCTATGTTTGTCAACTTTAGTCCTTATTTAGTATCTCTAACCACGTGTAAACTTATGACACGTGTCAATACATTATAGGACGCAAAATTTCGAGGTGTTACATCCTCACCCCCTTAAAAGAAATCTCGACCTTGAGATTTATTGAAATAAATGAGGGTACTTTTCTTTCATCGTGGACTCTACCTCCCACGTGTACTCGGGACCTCTACGGGCATCCCATTTTACCTTCACAATCGGTATGTACTTCCTGCGAAGTTTCTTAACCTGTCGATCCTCGATCGACACAGGTTTTTCAATGAACTTTAAGCTCTCGTCGATGTGTACATCTGTATGTGGTATAACCAGTGACTCGTCAGCGAAACACTTTTTCAGATTACAGATGTGGATACCACTGAGCTCTTCCGGTAAGTTTAATTTGTAGGCAACCGACCCGACCCGTTAGATTACCTCGAAGGGTCCAATGTATCCCGGGCTTAACTTGCCTTTTTTACCGAATCGCATCACCCCCTTCCAGGGTGATCCCTTAAGCAATACCTTCTCGCCTACTTCGAAATTGAAAGGCTTACGCTTCAAATATGCGTAGCTCTTCTGCCTGTCTCGGGCAGCTTTCAATCGATCGCGAATTTGGACAATCTTGTCCGTCGTTTCAAATATTATATCAGGTCCTGTCATCTGGACATCTCTAACTTCTGCCCAACAAACGGGCGTTCTACACTTTCTACCATATAAGGCTTCAAAAGGTGCAGCCTTAATGCTCGTATGGTAGCTGTTGTTATATGAGAACTCGACTAATGGTAGGTGGTTATCCCAACTGCCACCTAAGTCGATCGCACATGCACGAAGCATGTCTTCCAACGTCTGAATTGTACGCTCACTCTGTCCATCTGTCTGAGGGTGGTAAGCCGTACTGAAGTTCAAACGTGTGCCCAAGGATTGTTGGAAGCTTTTCCAAAAGTGTGACGTGTATCTGGTATCTCTATCAGAGATAATAGACACAGGCACGCCATGAAGGGCTACAATCTTATCTACAAACAACTGGGCAAAGATATCGGAGCTATGAGTCTCCTTTATGGGTAGGAAATGTGCTGACTTAGTCAGTCTATCAACTATTACCCATATTGTATCGTTTCCCTTCTTTATCTTTGGCAACTTGGTGATGAAATCCATCGTCACCATTTCCCACTTCCACTTGGGAAGTTCAGGCTGTTGTAGCAAGCCTGACGGCTTTTGATGTTCAGCTTTCACTTGCGCACAAGTCAAACACTTTGCTACGTAGGTGGCTATAGACTTCTTCAAGCCTATCCACCAAAAGTTTGCCTTCAAGTCCTGGTACATTTTATCAGCTCCAGGATGAATGGAATATCGGGAACTGTGGGCTTCCTGAAGGATAACGTCACGAAGACCTCCATAAACAGGAACCCATATCCTTCCATTCAATCCCAGAATTCCGTCTTTGCCATAGGATAACTGCTCTTCAGTCACTCCTAGCTTTTCGTTAGGATAGTTAGCTTCTAACACAGCTTCTTTCTGTGCAGCTAACAATCTCTCATTCAGACTGTTCTTGATTTCAATGTTCTTGGCATTGATTCTTATCGGTTTCACTCTTTCTTTTCTGCTCAAGGCATCTGCGACTACGTTGGCCTTGCCTGGATGGTATCTCATTTCACAGTCATAGTCGTTCAGAGTTTCCATCCAACGTCGCTGCCTCATATTTAAATCTTTCTGATTGAACAGGTGCTGGAGGCTCTTGTGATCAGAATAGATCACAAATTTAATGCCATACAAATAGTGTCTCCATAGCTTTAATGCAAATACAATGGCACCCAACTCCAAGTCATGGGTGGTGTAATTCTTTTCATGCACTTTTAATTATCGTGAAGCATAGGCAATCACCTTGCCCTTCTGCATAAGCACACAACCCATACCGGTGTGCGATGCATCACAATATACGACAAATTCTTCCATTCCTTCCGGCAATGTCAACACTGGAGCATTGCTTAGCTTCTGTTTAAGGATATCAAAAGCTTCTTGCTGCTTAGGGCCCCAATTAAACTTTATACCCTTCCTAGTTAAAGACGTTAGGGGTGCAGCAATCCTTGAGAAATTCTCAATGAAGCGTCTGTAGTATCCTGCTATGTAACACCCCGTGTTTTCGAATGTCAAAGTCTAAGTCCAAGCCAACTTTGACTTTCTTTGACTGTAGATAGTCAATTTTATGTTTTAGTTGTATTCTGTGGAGTAAGTGTTGTAATCAGCAAGAATCGAAGTAATCGAATGTTTAATCAATGCGACCGATTTACGACTGTGAATAGTAGGAAGTAACAATGCGATAAAGTTAATCAATCAATAATCAAGTTAATCGATTCATCAATCAAACTCGAGACTCGAACTCTGGTATTGTTATATATGTGTGTGTGTGCCTTATGTGTTACCTGTGCGTGTTTACTTTATGCTTTGTGTGGTATTCAAGCGAATCAATCAAAAATCGAATCAAAACTCGAAAAGCAATCGAACTCAATCGAGACCGACATCGAAACAAGAAATGTAGATGCTTGTATGTAGATATAGTGATTGGGACTGAAAGTAATTTGACTAGGAACCCTATCGTATTCGTATCATCGTCCATCGAAATCGAAACATCGAAAATCGTCGCGAAATACTCAAAGTGGGTCGCGGATCGAACAGGAGGCATCCTGATCGAACAGGCCAGCCGATCGGCTAGCATCTTCCTAGCCGATCGAGCAGCCCACTTGATCGGAGCTCCTGGTCGATCGGCTGCCACTTTCCTCTTTTGGAGCCTATAAATAGGGTTGTCATTGTCACACTTTCTATTTTTGGAAAGCTCTGACCGAACCAGCCTTCTTCTCATCTTTTCTCAGATTTCTCTCAACTCCGGTAAGTTTTCACTCTAATTCTTGTACGTTTTTTATCATTGCATGATTCTACACCTTTCTATCTTTCAAAACTTGGATTCTAACCGTGAAATCAACAAGATCTAAGTGTTCTTGGGTGAGGCCATCATGGTGTTCTTGAAGAACATCATGTTTTGGTCTCATTCAACCATGAATAGCTTAGATCTGACCGATTTCCACATAAACAAACTAAGATTCTTACAAATCTTAACATTTTTATGAATGATTTCCAACTTTCTTCAACCTTTTTACACCCGAAACCTTAAAACCGGTAGAAACGGAGCTTGGACCGGCTAACTAATCATTCTAACAGTTAAGAGGTTCAAGATTCGGATTCTATGTACAAGGTTCACCGACAATGGGTTAAACTCTAACCCAACGTTCCGAACCGTTCACCGACCGGACTTGGGTGATTCCCGTCCGAGCCAAGGAAACAAGTAGGAACGGAGAGTATCATAGTTCAACTCGTTATCAAGTTACCTCAAAAGAATGACAAATAATCAAACAGCCAAGTGTCAGACGAAAGGCCGACCAGGTCAGAAATGCTGGCCGAACGGCTGGGCTGTTCAAACAGCCCAGCCGATCGGACATACCAGCCGATCGACCGGGCCAGCCAATCGGCTAGCACATGGTCCCACACTTTCAAATTTCATGAAGCATAGTATTGAGGAAGGGATGTTCGATCGAACCGCGTTTGGTGAACATTACTCTTCGGATCATGAGATACTACTCTTCAACACTTGATCGATTGTACCACTCGTTCGTAGTAGGGAATGCCAGCCGATCGAACAGACTGTTCGATCGAGTGACATCCTGTTGAGAACCACTTCTAAATTTCCCAGCCGATCGGGTAAGCCGGCCGATCGAACGGACCGTTCGATCGATCGACCTGAAAGGTAAGAACACTTTAGTGTTCTCATATACTGCAACGAAAACTTCAAAAGTTCAAATCCTCAAACACAAACACACCAGAGGAAGAAACAATCCACTCGAATGGCCCAGCCGATCGAGCCTGTCGGCCGATCGAACAGGACTGTCCAACGGATATACCAGCCGACCGAACAGCCTATTCGATCGAACCTGCCGTTCGATCGACCAGCCTATTCGATCCATTCACACTTGTTTACATCTTCGCGTTACTCATTGTTGTGCTATCGAACTATTCAGGCTAATCTTACTCTCAGCGCTCCCTTCAATCCATAATCAATCACTGTGAGTATACTCGATCCCTTTTTGCTTTTAGCACTCTTGGGTGTTACATACGTTGCTTATATCAAAACACAAACGATCACACTACTCAAACTATTTGAACGCTAACCAATATGCATGTATTACGTGACTTAATGAATGCTTGTTGATTGTGTTTACACGTGGAATGCTGTCTACCTGCCTTAACGACGTAGTACTATAGTTTGGACTCGGCACCCATTCACACGGGGGTTGTTAAGGACAATTACTTGCATGGATTACGGTGGTAATCATGTATTGCGAACCGTCTCAGACGGTCAACCCGCAGTCATTGGTATCGATAGGTCCATGTCGAAAATTAACATGCTTCGTTTTCCTCTGTGTACGTGCTGGTTATGCGTAAACTATTCGAACTCTATATGCTATTATCAAACTTGTATGCTCACCTTTACATTTTATGTATTGACTTTATTTTAACGTATGTGACAGGTGCTTAAGTTGCTAGGATGCTTAGGTGCATGGTGATGTAATCGAGGCTAGGGAGGTCTAGAAATAATAAACAATTGTCTGTAATAAAAATCTGAGTTGTCGGAACATAATTACTTGTTTGGTTGTTATCTGTAATAATATGTTTGTTTATTCGGGATACGGTATGGGACGTATCTTTAACTGGATTATATAAATAGTTGTTATGGAAACTCCTAGACAATCTGTTTCGCTCAGTGCCGCGCCCCTATAGGGAATTAGGTTAGACACGACCTAGTCCGGGTCGCTGTCTTAGAGACCTAGACTATAGTTAGGAACCAACAGACCCAGTTTATGTGCCTTATTCTACAATTCTTTACTATCACTGCACTCGAATTTTCAATTAAAGTCAGGCGATTCAGTCAGGAATAGGTGTGAAAACCGCAAACTCCCGACTAAATTGGTTGACTTGTGATGATTTTATCCATTTATTTATGCTTGTCATAATATTTCCAATTACATATAAGGAGAATTATACCAAATCAGGAGTGAAACCCTCATTTTGATGGAAAGTTCTCCTTAAATTTTCTTAAAACTAGGATGAAATTGCTAAGCCAAGGGGTGAAACCCTAACCTTGGCAGTTTGTTCTGGACTTTATTTATCTCACCAAGGCCTCGATGGACTCCAATGACCTGAACTCACAAGTATGACCTAGGGAACGCGTGTGAAATGCCCAAGAATTGAGGCAGAAACACGACCCCTAGAGTCGAAAATGATGACAAGTCTACTGTGAATAGTCGAGTTGCCTTGGGTAGTCGATGTCTAGTAGCCGCAGACAATCTATCTCTCGATTTTTTTTATGTGTTTCGATTCTGAGAACCGCAGCCGTGTACTCGGATGACTCGTTGATTTTATGTGTTTTCTGTGTGCTTTATCTGTTTACGTGTTTATAATTTTGGATATTATTCGATTTTACTGCCATTTCGATCAACACACACAACTCACATTTGCTGTTCTATCTCAATTCGACATCCAGTTGTCGCAAATCTAGACGATGTCATACTATGTTATGCTATACGACAAAGTTAGGCTATACTATACGGTGCTATGCGATATGCTATCCGAACGACACGTGAGCTTTGAAGGATAGGTTTCTGTTTTCTGACTGCTTCTGTGATTAAATATCTAGGTACTTATGTGCTTCTGTGTTTTGTGCTCTACGTGCTTGTGTGTTTTTTTATGACTTATGTGCTCTATGTGCTTCTGTGCTCCGTGATTAGGTGTATCTGTGATTCTGTGCTTATATGTTACGAAATTTGACGTAATTCTAAGCTTTAGATAAGTAGTAGACGTGTGAGGTAAGATTCGATTTCGTATGTTGAGTCCCGTGACGATGTCTAATGCAGACAATGTCGTCGTCTGGATCCCGACACTGTCTGACTCGCCAAGAAAAGAGAGACCGACGCCTCGCTGAGTGGCGAAAGCCGTGAGTGAGGTGTATGAAAATGCCAGCAAAACGTCTGAAGAATCCCGAGCTGAAAACCCTAAGGATTCAAGCAAGGCTGCTTTCAGCTTCAAGCAGTTCAAAGCATGCGGACCAAAAGAGTTCACTGGCGAAGATGGTCCTACAGCCATGTTTCACTGGTTCGACTCAGTCGAAGTCACTCTGCGCCAAAGCGGATCTCCTAAACATCTCCGCACTCTCAATGCTACTGGCGTCTTCCAGTCCCGTGCTCTAGACTGGTGGACGGCCGAACGAAACAAGCGCGGAAATGATGCAGCTTACGAGCTAACATGGGAGGAGTTGAAAGCAATTATGATCGACGAATTCTGCCCTCCCCATGAGCGCCAAAAGTTGGAGGACGAGTTCTGGGTAATCAAGCAGAAGGATGGAGACAACGCTGCTCTCACTGCACGCTTCAAGCAGCTTAGTATCATATGTCCCGACCAAGTCAAGACCTCAGATCAAGCTATCAAGAAGTACAATCGAGCCCTGCCCGACTGTGTAGCCAACTTTGTTCACGCCGCCAAGCCAGCAACGATCGAAGAAACCTACCTACTCGCCGCTGAGATCAATGACAAGCGAGTAAAGTCTGGTTTCTGGGATAAGCAAACCAAGTCTCTGCACCAAGCCACCGCAACACCCACCGACTCATCTGCTCAATCCTCCAAGTCATCGAGAAGGAAGAAGAAGCACAACAACAACAGCTCCAGCAACAAGAACTGCGCTGTGATAACTACTGCTGCTCCTCTTCAAGCTGTACCGGTTCAACAGCAACAGCACCAGCGCTCAGCTCCAGTGATCAATGCACCGCCAGCGAAGCGTGCATACACAGGCCCTCACCCACTCTTCCCGACTTGCTCTTATCATCATCCAGTGGGTCTGGCTTGTCGTTTTTGTGCTCACTGCAACCTTTACGGTTATTTCACTGCGAACTGTCGCTATGGTCCCCGTCAAGCCCCAGCTCAAGCCACTGCCAACCAAGCTCTACTCCCTGCCCCTCAAGGCCAACAAGCAGCTCAAGCACCAGCAGCCAATGCTCGAGTCTGCTTTGCATGTGGTGACCCTAACCACTTTGCAAACAGGTGCCCGAACAGGGTGGTTAAGCAAGAGCCCCAGCAGCAACAGCAGCCTCAGCAACAACAACAGCCTCAGCAACAGCAGCAAGCAGCCCATGCCCGAACTTTCAACATTAATGCCCGTCAGGCTCAGGCGGATAACAACGAGGTTAATGGTACGTTCCTTGTGAATGGTATTGATGCATCATGTTTGTTTGATACTGGAGCCGATAACTGCTTTGTGTCATTTGAATTCGAGAAGCTCCTTAGTCGTAAGCGCTCTTATCAGTCCTCGTCATTTGAAGTCGAAGTCGCTACAGGAAGAACTATTGTCGTTAATTCAGTACTCCGTGATTGTACTCTCGAACTCAACAATCACATTTTCCCAATCGACCTTATTCCAATGCAACTCGGAAGCTTTGATGTCATAATAGGCATGGACTTTCTTCGCGAAAACCATGCTGAAGTTGTGTGCTTTGAAAAGATGATTCGATTCTCGCTCGCGAATGGTGATCTATGTGTGTATACGGTGAAACGGCGTCGAAAAGTCTCAAGCTTATGTCATGCGTCCAAGCTAGCAAGTATCTCCGCAAGGAATACCGAGCCTTCTTGGCCAACATTGTAGTAGCGGAGAAGGAAAAGAAAAAGAAAGTTGAAGTCAAAGACGTTCCAGTGGTTTGTGAATTTCCTCAGGTGTTCCCTGATAATCTTCCCGGACTACCACCAAGTCGAGATATCAACTTTCGTATCGACCTCATTCCTAGAGCTAACCCCATTGCCAAAGCCCCTTACCGACTCGCACCATCCGAAATGAGGGAACTCTCGAATCAACTCCAGGAATTACTCGAAAAAGGCTTTATTCGCCCAAGCACCTCTCCTTGGGGCGCGCCAGTCCTCTTCGTCAAAAAGAAGGATGGATCGTTCCGGATGTGCATCGACTATCGGGAATTGAATAAGCTAACCATCAAAAACCGATACCCCTTGCCCCGAATCGACGATTTGTTTGATCAGCTACAAGGTGCATCATGTTTCTCTAAGATCGATCTGCGTTCAGGATATCATCAGCTACGGATTCAAGAGGAAGACATTCCTAAAACCGCTTTTCGAACCCGTTATGGCCATTACGAATTTGTTGTTATGCCCTTTGGTCTAACCAACGCACCCGCGGTTTTTATGGACCTTATGAATCGCGTGTGTAAGCCTTACCTTGACTATTTCGTCATCGTGTTCATCGACGATGTCTTGATTTATTCCAAAACGAAAGCCGAACACGCGCAACATCTACGTTTGGTTCTCGAGTTACTCCAGGGGAACCAACTCTGTGCCAAGTTCTCCAAGTGCGGATTCTGGTTGGAGGAGGTTCAGTTTCTGGGTCACATCGTGAATAGTCAGGGTATCCATGTCGATCCTGCGAAGATTGAAGCCGTCAAAAGCTGGATTACGCCTAAGAACCCGTCTGAAGTTCGTTATTTTCTCGGACTAGCGGGCTATTATCGACGATTCATTGAAGGATTCTCCAAGAACGCTGTGCCACTTACCGCTCTTACTCATAAAGACAAGCCTTTTATGTGGGGAAACGCACAAGAGACCGCTTTTCAAACCCTCAAGCATACGCTGTGCAACGCTCCGATTCTTACGCTGCTCGACGGAAGCGACAACTTCATTATCTACTGTGATGCTTCTAACCTGGGTCTCGGCTGTGTCCTCATGCAGCGAGACAAGGTTATAGCCTACGCATCTCGTCAGCTCAAGATCCACGAGAAGAACTATACAACCCATGACCTCGAGCTAGGCGCGGTTGTCTTTGCATTGAAGATCTGGCGACACTACCTGTATGGCACTAGGTGTACAATCTACACTGACCACAGGAGTTTGCAACACATCTTTAATCAGAGAGAGCTTAATATGCGTCAACGCCGATGGGTAGAACTTCTCAACGATTACGACTGTGAGATTCGCTATCACCCAGGCAAGGCGAATGTGGTTGCCGACGCGCTCAGCAGAAAGAGTTACGTGCTCAGTACCCGAAACGTCCAAGCCCAGCACAACCTCGAAACCCTTATCCGCGAAGCTCAACATGCTTGCTTTAACGAGCGTACATTGAAGAAAGAGAGGATCTATCACGATGGAGCTCAGTTGGTAAGCAAATCCGATGGGATATTCTATTATCTGGACCGAATTTGGATCCCTAAGCGGACCGAATTGCGAAAGATTATCATGAATGAAGCCCACAAGTCCCGGTATTCTATTCATCCAGGCGTAGATAAGATGTACCAGGACCTACGCTACAAGTACTGGTGGTCGGGCATGAAACGAGATGTCACACCCCCAAAATCCACACGCGGAGTATCACCGCTTGGGAGCGTGACTGACCAGGATCAAGCCACCAATCATATTGAACATGTAATTAATCTTAAGTAAAATAAATGTAAACCATCCATTCAATACGATAGGTGTTCAAAACATAACCATAGTTTCAAAGTGTAGCGGAAGCATAGTAAATAAACCAACAATAGTTAATAGTTTTAAATGTCATAATAGTTCAACGTAGAAATCACGATCCTTGCCCACAACGACCCGCTTCTCCAGTGCAAGCTCCAAGTACCTAACGATCTGCAAGGCATGTAACAGAATGATCAACAAACTAGTTGAGCGAGTTCACAGTAAGTAAATGCGTAACAGTAAGTAACGGGTGGCTCTACAGGGCCAATAGTAAGTTATACAGGTGGGGGCTTCCCATGTTATGTGACCACTAGACTATTCGTATCATCCCTGTTCTTCGTCCGAGAACAGTAGCGCGTATGGGGTGTGCGTAGGTTTTACGCACGTATCCTTCATAACCGAGGATAGAAGTAAGTAATGCGTACACGTAGGTTTTACGTGCGTGCCTGACATCCGAGGCAGTAATTGGCATGTGACCACGTAGGTGTTATCCCAACCTACGGAACCGTCCTGACATCCGAGGACCATGATAGGTGATAGTCTAGGAAAAGCATATATACGTTCTTAGTCAATGATAACCTTTAACCCATTCCCACGACCCGGGAATCCCATGCCTTAGTAGGAGTGTGAACTCACCTTGGTTTGCTCGGTATGCTAGGTTATGCACTCACAAGTAATTAATCACGTCCTATTGTATGCACGTATACAAATCAGTTCATGTTCGCAATGATACGCATGCAATCTAATGTCACATAGTGCTTGATAGCCAATATCATGCATCAATCATGTATCACATAACAGTCAGTTTGCACATCGGCACAACACGTATCATTTCACATTTAATCATCAGCTAGTGTGCACGAATACAAATGTTAACATTCATCACCAAGCATGGCATGCCAAATAAATCAAGCATACATTCCATCATTCAAAGTATGTTTATAACCCCCCATTATCTTTCGACCCAACTGTTATCTTTCGACACAACAGTTATCTTTCGACATATTAGTTATCACAGTTATCTTTCGGACCAATTGTTATGTTTCGAACCAAATGTCATCTTTCGACCAAATGTCATCTTTCGACCAAATGTCATCTTTCGGTCAACACTACTATGGTTCGGTCAATGCTATCCTTCGGTCAACACTACTATGGTTCGAAGGACAAGTATCTTTCGGTCACAACAACTATGTTTCGACTAACAAGTATCTTTCGGTCACAACTATGTTTCGAATAACTAATATCTTTCGATAAATATCAGTTACGTTTACTCAAAGTTTCCAAGTTTATCCGTGATTATCAATTAACACAAATTCAAGTATTCGGTTACCTCAGAATCGATCAAACAGGGAGTTTCATAGTAAACCTCATGAACCCTAATTTAACCACATGAACAATAATAACACTTAATCATATTATGTTCCGGTTCCATGAACAATAAAAATTCCGAATTGCATAATATCACAGCCGATCCACAAAACATTATCATTAAACATCATCACAACAGATCCGATTAACATACACATCCGATTAACATCCATATCCGATTAACATACATATCCGGTTAACATACAAGCAACATATCGCAAGACAATTGATAAATCATGAAATCATATACACTCAAAGCATCATCTATTAACATAAACAACATCACACACTAACCGGAAAAAATCTGGATTACGGAACGAGATCTTCGAACAGAGAATGGGTCTGCTATGCCGTCACACACACACAATGGAACTAGGGTTTTTTGAAATAACTGCCGACTTACATGCATTCACGTATATAAAACGTATCACAGGAATGGGCCAAGCCCATTAGAAAGACTGGGCCGAAAGATGTCGAAGGATCCTATCTTTGCTCGAAGGATAGAGTCCTTGGTCGAAGGATATGTTTCGTGATCCTTCGAACCGAAAGTTGATCCTTCGAATCGAAGGTTATCTTTCGTGATCCTTCGATCTGTATGTCATGTTTCGTGATCCTTCGAAGGTTGGACCTACCCTTCGGAGGATCTTTATGTTTCACACTAACAAGTTCACACATTTGACAAGTTTCACAAATACAACCAAACAATCAAACCATAAATAACTTCATGGTAATCAATACATGATCGTGCAATAAATATGAAATAGAAATTTTGGAAATTTGAGTTGTCACATTATCCCCAACTTAAAAGAAATTTCGTCCCGAAATTTGGTACGCACTCACTGAGGAAGCTGGGTAAGTTACATCGTTCACTGGTTTTCCTGGGGTGTCACATCATCCCCCCGTTGATTTGGAATTTCGTCCCGAAATTCAGTAGTAGTAGCTTCAGCCTCAGAAGTGGATGCATTGGTTTCGAATAGCTGGGGGTACTTTTCTTTCATCTGGTCTTCGCGTTCCCAGGTATACTCTGGGCCACGCTGGGAGTTCCAACGAACTCGAACAAGAGGGATTCTCTTGTGTTTGAGGACCTTAACATCCCGGTCCGTGATTTCAACTGGTTCCTCGACGAACTGCAACCGCTCGTCGATAGTGAGTTCCTTAAAAGGAACTATAAGGGTCTCATCTGATAGGCATTTCTTCAGATTCGACACGTGAAATACATTGTGAACTCCACCGAGTTCAGCTGGTAGGTTTAATCTGTAGGCTACTTTGCCAATCTTTTCTAAGATTTCGAATGGTCCGACGTACCGCGGATTCAGTTTGCCTCGTTTACCAAATCGAACCACACCCTTCCAGGGTGAAACTTTCAATAAAACCCGGTCCCCGACCTCAAATTCCAATGGCTTTCTACGCTTGTCCGCGTAGGCTTTCTGACGGTCGCGTGCTGCCGCCATGCGTTGTCGTATCTGCGCAATCTTTTCTGTGGCGTCCACTACAATCTCTGGACCCGTAATTTGACTATCCCCCACCTCTGCCCAACAGAGAGGTGACCGGCATTTACGTCCGTACAATGCCTCAAATGGAGCGGCTTGAATGCTGGTGTGGTAACTGTTATTGTATGAAAACTCCACTAAAGGGAGGTGCTTTTCCCAGCTGTTGCCGAAATCGATAACGCACGCTCGAAGCATATCTTCTAGAGTTTGGATAGTTCGCTCAGACTGCCCATCCGTCTGAGGATGATATGCTGTGCTCATGTCTAATCGTGAGCCGAAGGATTTGTGCATCGCTTGCCAAAGCTCTGACGTGAATCGTGCATCGCGATCCGAAATAATAGAGGTGGGCACTCCGTGCCTCGAAACAACTTCTTTAAGATAGACGTCTGCGAGAGTGGAGAACTTGTCCGTTTCCTTGATCGGCAGGAAGTGTGCAGACTTGGTGAGTCGATCAACTATGACCCATATTGTATCGTTCCCACGCTGAGATCTAGGTAGACCTGTAACAAAATCCATGGAAATTTCTTCCCATTTCCATTGCGGTATCTTAGGCTGCTGAAGTAGACCAGCTGGTTTCTGATATTCAACCTTGACTCTCGCACAGGTTAAGCATTTTCCAACGTACGTAGCGATATGAGCCTTCATACTAGGCCACCAATAAGTAGTGCTGATGTCGTGGTACATTTTATCCGACCCTGGATGTACCGAATAGCGAGACTTGTGAGCTTCATCCATTACAAGTTCGCGTAAACCGCCATAAAGTGGGACCCAAATACGCCCCGTTACATAGTAGGCGCCGTCTTCCTTTTGTTCCATGCGTTGCCTTGAGCCGCGTAAGGCTTCAGCTTTGACGTTTTCGGGTTTCAGTGCTTCTAACTGAGCAGCTCGTATCTGTGCAGGAAGGCTAGACTGAATCGTAAGCTGTAGCGCTCGCACGCGCCGAGGTAAAGTGTCCTTTCGACTGAGGGCATCAGCCACAACATTGGCTTTGCCTGGATGGTACTTGATGGCGCATTCGTAATCATTCAGTAGTTCAACCCATCTTCGTTGACGCATGTTCAAATCCTTTTGCTTAAGAATATGCTCGAGACTCCTGTGATCGGTGTAAATCGTGCACCTGGTACCGTACAGGTAGTGTCGCCATATCTTAAGCGCGAAAACAACAGCTCCCAGCTCTAGATCGTGCGTCGTGTAGTTTCGTTCGTGAACCTTGAGTTGCCGCGAAGCGTAAGCAATAACTTTATCCCGCTGCATCAATACACAACCAAGCCCCTGTATCGATGCGTCACAATAAACCACGAAGTCATCCGTGCCCTCTGGCAATGAGAGAATAGGTGCGCTGCAAAGCCTATCCTTTAAGTACTGAAAAGCGGTCTCTTGCGTATTACCCCATCTGTAAACGACACCTTTCTGTGTTAGCATAGTAAGTGGTTGCGCGATCTTTGAGAAGTCTTTAATAAATCGCCTGTAGTAACCCGCCAAACCCAAGAATTGGCGTATTTCTGTCGGTGTACGTGGTGCTGGCCAGTTTCTGATCGAATCAACCTTGGATGGATCGACATGAATCCCATCCTTGTTCACCACATGGCCTAAGAAGTGGACTTCACGAAGCCAGAAGTCGCATTTTGAAAACTTTGCGTACAATTGCTCTTTTCGAAGAAGTTCCAAGATAAGACGTAAGTGCTGCTCGTGCTCCTCCTGACTCTTGGAGTAAATCAAAATGTCGTCGATGAAAACGATAACAAACTTATCAAGATAAGGTTTGCACACCCTGTTCATAAGATCCATGAAGACTGCAGGCGCGTTCGTAAGCCCGAATGGCATGACAAGAAACTCGTAATGACCGTAGCGAGTTCTGAAAGCGGTTTTGGAGACGTCCTCATCCCGGACTCTCAGCTGATGATACCCTGACCTTAAATCAATCTTGGAATAGTAACACGACCCTTGCAACTGGTCGAATAGGTCATCTATGCGCGGAAGAGGATAACGGTTCTTCACCGTCACCTTATTGAGTTCGCGGTAGTCGATGCACATCCTGAACGTACCGTCTTTCTTCTTCACAAATAACACTGGAGCTCCCCAAGGCGAAGAGCTTGGACGAATAAAGCCCTTTTCCAAGAGCTCTTGTAGCTGCTTCGACAGTTCTTCCAGTTCGGTTGGAGCTAAACGATACGGTGCGCGGGCTATTGGTG
Organism: Helianthus annuus; assembly: GCF_002127325.2. Classification (NCBI taxonomy): domain Eukaryota; kingdom Viridiplantae; phylum Streptophyta; class Magnoliopsida; order Asterales; family Asteraceae; genus Helianthus; species Helianthus annuus. The sequence continues at coordinate 117,761,466 of NC_035435.2, forward strand.
CTACTCCAGGAGCTAACTCAATCTGAAACTCGACTTGACGATGAGGAGGTAAACCAGGTAAATCTTCAGGAAACACTTGAGGAAAATCACGCACAACTGGTATATCCTCCAGCTTCTTTTCCTTTGCTGATGCGTCAGTGACAAGTGCCAGAATGGCAGTATGTCCCTTTCATAAACATTTCTGCGCCTTTAAGAAAGAGATGATGCCAACCACAGCACCACTCTTGTCACCTTGTACTTCGAGAGGTTCTTGGCTGGAGCGAGGAATACGAATAACTTTTTCTTTGCATAAGATCTCCGCATGATGTTGGGATAACCAATCCATACCGATGACGACGTCGAAACTACCCAAAACTATGGGTATGAGATCAATCGAGAAAGTCTGACCCGCTAGAACAATACTACAACCCTTGACTACATGAGCGGCCTCTACACTTTTACCATTGGCTAGTTCTACGACATGTTTGGTGTCTAGGGGTGTTGGTGTACGTTTTAATAATTTACTCATTTTCAATGACATATAGCTTGTATCAGCACCCGAATCAAATAAGACAGTAACATAAATATCGTCGAGAAGAAACTTACCCATAACCACATTGGGATCATTCACTGCGTCACCCCGACCTAGCACAAAAGCACGACCCCGAGCTTCGTTGCCATTGTTGTTGTTGTTTCCCCCGTTATTGTTGTTATTGTTCCCGTTGCCCTGATTGTTGTTGTTGTTCTGGTTCCTGTTTAGCTGAGGGCAGTGTCTCTTGATGTGACCTTCAGCACCACAATTATAGCACCCCTTGTTGCCCTGTTGCTGATTCTGCTGTGCCGGTGGCTGCTGCTGATCCTGATTCGCAGGACGAGGGCTTCTACAGTCTTTGGCCTCGTGACCCATCTTGAGGCATCTTTGACAACGGCCCTTGTTACACTGGCCGTTGTGGTGCCTGTTGCAGTTGTTACACTTTGGAAGGTTTCCGCGATATCCACCCTGCCTGTGGCTACCTGACGACTGCTGGTTAGGGCTTTGATAGTTGCCAGTCTTTCGCTGCTGATTCTGGGACTGAACCGAAACTGATGCTTTGCTTGAATCCCCCTCCCATTTCCTCTTGTTGTCACTGAGGGTAACGGGAGTAGCTGAAGGAGTGACTGTAGCAGTAGCGCTGACGCGCTTAGGCAGTTTATTCTGATCCACTGCCTGATCGGTGATGCGATGAGCGAGACGCTGGATTTCCTGGATGTTGTTGAGGTTAGCCGAGGTAACGTGGCTCTGTATTTCTGGTGCCAAACCTTTGAGATACAACTCAATACGCTTGTATGGAGGGTCCACCATAGTTGGACATAACACAGCCAACTCATTTGATCTCTTGGTGTAAGCTTCGATTTCCGAACCAACCATTTTCAAGTTATACAACTCGTCCTCCAACTTGTGAATGTCTTCTCTAGTGCAGTATTCCCTCTTGATCAGTTCTTTGAAATCATTCCAGGGTGTGGCGTTAGCAGCTGCCAACCCTAAGATCTGCACTTGTGCGTTCCACCAAGTGAGCGCAATCCCTTCAAGTGTGCCAGTGGCGAACTTCACCCTGCGAGCCTCAGGGCATTCACACATTTCGAAAACCGACTCGAGCTTTTCAAACCAGTGGAGGAGTCCAACTGCTCCCTCCGTGCCACTGAACGAGCTAGGACGACAATCCATGAAATTCTTGAAGGTGCACCCAGGTTGTTGCTGAGCGGGTTGACCTATTGTGTACGAATAGGGCAAAGTTAAGTACGAGAATTAATGTAGGATCTAAAGATCCTAGTGTCTATACTGCAGGGTATACTACCTGCTTGGGCGGCTGCAACTGCCGCAGCAACGAGAGCCTCTAGCTGGGCTTGAGTCATGTTAATTCGTGCGGCCATTGATCTTCACATCAAAGGCAACATAAGTGAGAAAGGTTCGCGAATAGTGCGATGACAGAAGAGTGTAAGCACATAAGTATTCTCATGCAATGACAAGTTGGGAGCAAGGTAATGTAAGCATACTACGAGCAAAGTTCTATGCAAATTTCTAGCATGTAGGCAATAAACATAAACCTTATTACCTAGGAAGTTGAGTCTTGCACGTGGAGCGAAGCGTCGTTGTGGATCGTTGAGAGCACTGTTCTGGTTATAGTCTGGTTTTAATAAAAACGTTTTTCCATATTAAAACCAAGTTCTCTATAACCAATGGCTCTGATACCAATCTGTCACACCCCCAAAATCCACACGCGGAGTATCACCGCTTGGGAGCGTGACTGACCAGGATCAAGCCACCAATCATATTGAACATGTAATTAATCTTAAGTAAAATAAATGTAAACCATCCATTCAATACGATAGGTGTTCAAAACATAACCATAGTTTCAAAGTGTAGCGGAAGCATAGTAAATAAACCAACAATAGTTAATAGTTTTAAATGTCATAATAGTTCAACGTAGAAACCACGATCCTTGCCCACAACGACCCGCTTCTCCAGTGCAAGCTCCAAGTACCTAACGATCTGCAAGGCATGTAACAGAATGATCAACAAACTAGTTGAGCGAGTTCACAGTAAGTAAATGCGTAACAGTAAGTAACGGGTGGCTCTACAGGGCCAATAGTAAGTTATACAGGTGGGGGCTTCCCATGTTATGTGACCACTAGACTATTCATATCATCCCTGTTCTTCGTCCGAGAACAGTAGCGCGTATGGGGTGTGCGTAGGTTTTACGCACGTATCCTTCATAACCGAGGATAGAAGTAAGTAATGCGTACACGTAGGTTTTACGTGCGTGCCTGACATCCGAGGCAGTAATTGGCATGTGACCACGTAGGTGTTATCCCAACCTACGGAACCGTCCTGACATCCGAGGACCATGATAGGTGATAGTCTAGGAAAAGCATATATACGTTCTTAGTCAATGATAACCTTTAACCCATTCCCACGACCCGGGAATCCCATGCCTTAGTAGGAGTGTGAACTCACCTTGGTTTGCTCGGTATGCTAGGTTATGCACTCACAAGTAATTAATCACGTCCTATTGTATGCACGTATACAAATCAGTTCATGTTCGCAATGATACGCATGCAATCTAATGTCACATAGTGCTTGATAGCCAATATCATGCATCAATCATGTATCACATAACAGTCAGTTTGCACATCGGCACAACACGTATCATTTCACATTTAATCATCAGCTAGTGTGCACGAATACAAATGTTAACATTCATCACCAAGCATGGCATGCCAAATAAATCAAGCATACATTCCATCATTCAAAGTATGTTTATAACCCCCCATTATCTTTCGACCCAACTGTTATCTTTCGACACAACAGTTATCTTTCGACATATTAGTTATCACAGTTATCTTTCGGACCAATTGTTATGTTTCGAACCAAATGTCATCTTTCGACCAAATGTCATCTTTCGACCAAATGTCATCTTTCGGTCAACACTACTATGGTTCGGTCAATGCTATCCTTCGGTCAACACTACTATGGTTCGAAGGACAAGTATCTTTCGGTCACAACAACTATGTTTCGACTAACAAGTATCTTTCGGTCACAACTATGTTTCGAATAACTAATATCTTTCGATAAATATCAGTTACGTTTACTCAAAGTTTCCAAGTTTATCCGTGATTATCAATTAACACAAATTCAAGTATTCGGTTACCTCAGAATCGATCAAACAGGGAGTTTCATAGTAAACCTCATGAACCCTAATTTAACCACATGAACAATAATAACACTTAATCATATTATGTTCCGGTTCCATGAACAATAAAAATTCCGAATTGCATAATATCACAGCCGATCCACAAAACATTATCATTAAACATCATCACAACAGATCCGATTAACATACACATCCGATTAACATCCATATCCGATTAACATACATATCCGGTTAACATACAAGCAACATATCGCAAGACAATTGATAAATCATGAAATCATATACACTCAAAGCATCATCTATTAACATAAACAACATCACACACTAACCGGAAAAAATCTGGATTACGGAACGAGATCTTCGAACAGAGAATGGGTCTGCTATGCCGTCACACACACACAATGGAACTAGGGTTTTTTGAAATAACTGCCGACTTACATGCATTCACGTATATAAAACGTATCACAGGAATGGGCCAAGCCCATTAGAAAGACTGGGCCGAAAGATGTCGAAGGATCCTATCTTTGCTCGAAGGATAGAGTCCTTGGTCGAAGGATATGTTTCGTGATCCTTCGAACCGAAAGTTGATCCTTCGAATCGAAGGTTATCTTTCGTGATCCTTCGATCTGTATGTCATGTTTCGTGATCCTTCGAAGGTTGGACCTACCCTTCGGAGGATCTTTATGTTTCACACTAACAAGTTCACACATTTGACAAGTTTCACAAATACAACCAAACAATCAAACCATAAATAACTTCATGGTAATCAATACATGATCGTGCAATAAATATGAAATAGAAATTTTGGAAATTTGAGTTGTCACACGAGATATCGCCCTATACGTTGGAAGCTGCTTAACTTGTGCAAGAGTCAAGGCTAAACATCAAAGACCTTCTGGCTTACTCGAACAACCGCCGATACCTATATGGAAGTGGGAGAGTATAGCTATGGATTTCATAACAAAACTCCCGCCCACGCCATCAGGTCACGACAGTATTTGGGTCATAGTCGATCGTCTAACGAAATCAGCCCACTTTTTGCCAATACGAGAAGACTACAAGGTGGAGCGACTAGCCCAAATCTACACCGACGAGATCATTTGTAATCATGGTACGCCTCGTGACATCATTTCAGATCGTGACGCTCGGTTCACTTCGTGATTGTGGGAAACATTTCAAGCGGCCCTTGGTACGTCGCTTAATCTGAGTACTGCATTCCATCCTCAAACCGACGGACAGACTGAAAGAACGATCCGTACTCTTGAAGACATGCTCCGAGCGTGTGTCATAGATTTTGGTGGTAGTTGGAACAAACACCTGCCATTGGTGGAATTCTCGTACAATAACAGCTATCATGCTAGCATTCAAATGGCACCTTTCGAGGCTTTGTATGGTAGAAGATGTCGATCGCCTATTGTGTGGCACGAGATCGGTCACTCGCAACTAACCGGTCCCGAGATTCTACAAGAAACGACTGACAAAATCCACCAGATTCGAGACAACTTGGTGAAAGCCCGGAACAGACAGAAAAGTTACGCCGATAGAAGACGCAAGCCCCTTGAATTTGACGTTAGCGACTACGTACTCCTAAAGGTGTCCCCTTGGAAGGGTGTAGTCAGATTCGGCAAGAAAGGGAAACTAGCGCCTCAATATGTTGGACCTTTCAAGATTCTGGAAAGGATCGGAAAAGTCGCCTACAGACTCAAACTACCGGAGAAACTCAGTAACGTCCACCCGACTTTCCACGTCTCTAACCTCCGAAAATGCCTTGCTGATCATGATCTGATCGTACCGCTCGACGATCTTCAGGTCAACGAAACGTTACACTTCGTGGAAAAGCCTGTCGAAATCATGGATCGCCAAACCAAGCAACTCAGGCGCTCTCGCATCCCGATCGTGAAGGTCCGATGGGAAGACAAACGAGGCGCGGAGTTCACTTGGGAACTCGAAAGCGACATGAAGGCCAAGTACCTGCAGTTGTTTAAATAAATAGATCTGAAGCATCAAATTGGTAAATCACGGCACTGTGTAGCCTTCGAGCCTAATTTCGGGACGAAATTCCCTAAACAAGGGGTGGCTGTAACACCCCGTGTTTTCGAATGTCAAAGTCAAAGTCAAAGTCCAAGCCAACTTTGACTTTCTTTGACTGTAGATAGTCTATTTTATGTTTTAGTTGTATTCTGTGGAGTAAGTGTTGTAATCAGCAAGAATCGAAGTAATCGAATGTTTAATCAATGCGACCGATTTACGACTGTGAATAGTAGGAAGTAACAATGCGATAAAGTTAATCAATCAATAATCAAGTTAATCGATTCATCAATCAAACTCAAGACTCGAACTCTGGTATTGTTATATGTGTGTGTGTGCCTTATGTGTTACCTGTGCGTGTTTACTTTATGCTTTGTGTGGTATTCAAGCGAATCAATCAAAAATCGAATCGAAACTCGAAAAGCAATCGAACTCAATCGAAACCAACATCGAAACGAGAAATATAGATGCTTGTATGTAGATATAGTGATTGGGACTGAAAGTAATTTGACTAGGAACCCTATCGTATTCGTATCATCGTCCATCGAAATCGAAACATCGAAAATCGTCGCGAAATACTCAAAGTGGGTCGCGGATCGAACAGGAGGCATCCTGATCGAACAGGCCAGCCGATCGGCTAGCATCTTCCTAGCCGATCGAGCAGCCCACTCGATCGGAGCTCCTGGCCGATCGGCTGCCACTTTCCTCTTTTGGAGCCTATAAATAGGGCTGTCATTGTCACACTTTCTATTTTTGGAAAGCTCTGACCGAACCAGCCTTCTTCTTCACCTTTTCTCAGATTTCTCTCAACTCCGGTAAGTTTTCACTCTAATTCTTGTACGTTTCTAATCATTGCATGATTCTACACCTTTCTATCTTTCAAAACTTGGATTCTAACCGTGAAATCACCAAGATCTAAGTGTTCTTGGGTGATGCCATCATGGTGTTCTTGAAGAACATCATGTTTTGGTCTCATTCAACCGTGAATAGCTTAGATCTGACTGATTTCCACATAAACAAACTAAGATTCTTACAAATCTTAACATTTTTATGAATGATTTCCAACTTTCTTCAACCTTTTTACACCCGAAACCTTAAAACCGGTAGAAACGGAGCTTGGACCGGCTAACTAATCATTCTAACAGTTAAGAGGTTCAAGATTCGGATTCTATGTACAAGGTTCACCGACAATGGGTTAAACTCTAACCCAACGTTCTGAACCGTTCGCCGGCCGGACTTGGGTGATTCCTGTCCGAGCCAAGGAAACAAGTAGGAACGGAGAGTATCATAGTTCAACTCGTTGTCAAGTTACCTCAAAAGAATAACAAATAATCAAACAACCAAGTGTCAGACGAAAGGCCGACCAGGTCAGAAATGCTGGCCGAACGGCTAGGCTGTTCAAACAGCCCAGCCGATCGTACATACCAGCCGATCGGCTAGCACATGGTCCCACACTTTCAAATTTCATGAAGCATAGTATTGAGGAAGGGATGTTCGATCGAACCGCGTTTGGTGAACATTACTCTTCGGATCATGAGATACTCCTCTTCAACACTTGATCGATTGTACCACTCGTTCGTAGTAGGGAATGCCAGCCGATCGAACAGACTGTTCGATCGAGTGACATCCTGTTGAGAACCACTTCTAAAGTTCCCAGCCGATCGGGTAAGCCGGCCGATCGAACGGACCGTTCGATCGATCGACCTGAAAGGCCGATCAATGCCATAACCGTAGGTTATGAGCAGGTTAAAAATAATTAAAAATCTTTAAAAATCCCAAAATATTATTTTACATCAGTGTGTAAAAGGTTTGGTGTCGAAATTTGGGTTTAGATAGGCTTTATACTAATTGCGCCGTTTAATTACTAAAGTTTCCGTAATTGCGCTATTTAGCATAACTCCTATTCTAGACCTCGTATTGATGTGAAATTTTAAGGACATGCTTAGAAATCAGTAACTAAGGTTATTTTCCTTTCACATGTCCAAAATTCTCGTTTTAAAGTTAAAAGGGCGTTATGGTCAACTTTTAAGCATTTAACGTAAATGTGCAAAAGACTCGGACAAACAACGAACCGGTCACAGAGGGTTATACCATCATGTAACCTGGTCCTAAGAGAGTCCTAAGGCACATCTAAGTCATACCATAACGGGTCAGAACTGAAGTCAAAGCAAAAGTCAAAGTTTTGCGACTTTCGGTTCCGAACCGGGTCTAAACAGTAAATGGTCGGATCAAACAAGCTTAGACCATTTATAATACTTATTATCATGTTGTATGAGTGTTAAAACAGGTTACACGCCATCTACATTACTGATTATGCATTAAATCGAAAATTAGCATTCTGTTGACTTTTTCTAAGCAAGTTTGACTCGACATTTGGACTAGTTAGAATGGGAATCAGAGGGTGCCCTTTTAAGGGTTTAATGCCCACATAATTACCAACATATAACTACCTTTGATTCGACTAATCACTGGACCATTTGTGATTAATCGTTAAGTCAACCGTTAATTACGACGGTTTGACTTTTAAGCTATAACTAAGCAAAAACTTAACTAAGAAAGGTTGAGGGTGCTTACCAAAGTCCTATGCACGACTAGGGATGGCTTGGTTCTGCTTTGGAGCTCCAGAATTCTTCACAATTGCAGATTGAAGTTGTGAACACAATGTTGCACATGAAGGCCTTATATAGTGCTTATAAGTCACTAGATTGTTGACAACCAAGGCTACAACTGATCATTGATCATCAACAAGTGTCCCTAAGGGCTCTAAAGCATGTAGGGGGCGCCCATGCTGCATCATTAATGGATCTAAGTCGGTTAGAGTGAAAAAGGCAGGCATGGAGCAAAAGATTTCGGATCAGATAGGCCCTCGCGCCACGCGAAGCCCCCCCAGGGACCGTCGCGTCGCGCGATGCCCCTTCTGATCAAATCTTTAACTTTTGATTTTTTAAGTTTTGGTCCTTGCCCTTTCACAACTTTGTTTGATCTTATTTCTTGCATTTTGAATCTGCTAAGTTGACATATAAGGGCTTCAAGATATATACCCACTTCGTTAAGTCCTCGGTTAACTGTATTGTCACTCGCAAGTCACGAACTTCATTGTTGACGCTTTCAACCCCTTATGAACGAATTTGATCATAACTTCCTCATACGATAACGAAACCTTATGAAATTTTTGTCATGTATTCTAGTGAGCATAATTTACCGTTACAAAGCTCCGGGTTTGTCAAAAGGTCACTCAGAGGTATAACTTAAACATGTTGACATATTTAACCCCTGTAGTTTGTAATTCTTCACTTTCTTCCACATTTCGTTCCGTATGATCCACGATTCATTCGTTTGAAGGTACGAGCATCATTTAGGGTTACTGTACAGTATATTTATCCCTCGTTGACATTTTGAACCCTCGGATTCACATACTTTCTATGTTTGTCAACTTTAGTCCTTATTTAGTATCTATAACCACGTGTAAACTTATGACACGTGTCAATAAATTATAGGACGCAAAATTTCGAGGTGTTACAAAAATAATATAACTAATACACATAATATACAAATAATCACACACATGGTGACATCTAAATATATATTTTCCTAAATACATATTTAGTCGTTTTTATAAATAAAAACCAACCTCCAATATTGTTAAGTTTTGAACAAAAATCTGTGGCAAACTTTATGTGAAAAACCATGGTTAAAATCTACTTACAAATACTTCTTTAAAAATATTTTTCTAAGTGTTTAAATTCTACAAAAATTTTGCCATAGTTTCCCCTTAAAAATGGAGGTTTCCATGCTTTTCAAAACATATCATTTTCTTTTAAAATCATCATAAATCATCCACAACATAAACAAGACTTACCATATGCTTTAAATACACAATTTACACTTTGACATGAACTTGAAATTTTTTAAAAAGTTGTAGTAACTTAGTATGCTATTTAGTAGGTTAAGTTACCCTTAAAAACATAGTTCATAGTTTATGAAACTCATTCTTGAAGATTTTAGTTCTTCACAACTTGTACGAAGATTTTCAAAAAATATTTCTTCTTGTATTTTTCTTGTTAACAATATGTTTCTAGCTTTGATTTAACACTTAAAACATGTTTACTTCCTTTAAACACCATGACCATGTTAAATCTTGTAGTAACTTTAGTTTCTTGAAAATATTATTCTTGAAATCTTTTATTTTCAAAACTTATAGCTTGTAGAAATAATCATCATGTACTAATACAAGTTTATTTTCAAGTTCATGATTTACATAAACGATGATCATTACTAATTTCTCAAGATCTATCCTAACACTTGCTAGATCAGGTGTTTAATCATCATCTAGCAAGGTTCTTATGATGATCAACATCACAAACACAAGATATCAACACTCAAGTATACTACATACACTTAAAACAACTTGATCTTCATGTTTTAGAGCTTTATGTTCAAGTTTATGCTTATGTTTCTTCATGATCTTTATGTTTTTAACATCTTATATCTTCTTTTAACCAACATAATATGAAGTAAAACGAGATCACAAGAGTCATACTACTAGCACAAGGCTAGGGATGAACAAGAGAAGAAATGAGGTGGATAAAAGCACTAGAGAGAGGTCCTTCCAATTCCATTGCTTACAACCTTCTTAGATAGGCCCGAGACACCTTAGAATCACCTTGGATTACTTAGAATTGGATTGAAAATGAGAGTGGTATGGAGGGTTGTTGTGGCCGTGAGCTAAGGAGGAAGAAGAGAAGTTGTGGTGTTGTGAAATGGTTAAGTGTTAAGTCTCATGGTCCTTATAATCTTACACCCAACATTTAGATGGTATAAGGCATCTTATGTGTGGCATATTCTAGACAAGATTTATAAAAATATTCAAGAAAAATCCTAAGTGGGCCCATGTTCTAACCGGCCTCAAATGGGGGGGAGGTAAAGTGTAATATTCCAAACATTAGTTACTTGATTTAGTTGGGATGTAATGGAACTAGTTAGGTATTTTAGATGTTTAGTGTTTAGGAGATGTAATATGATGTTCGGTGACCATAACTAGCTTCGTAACATAAAAACAGTGCTTTTAGTAAAAATTTGATGTTTCGGGTAGTGTCCAGTTGTTCGTTTCGTTACTGTTAGTTAAAGTGCTAAATTGCGCAGTTTAGTGCGCTTTATGTTGGATTTTATGACAGTTTCGATTCCCGACACTTAGGAAAGTATTCAGGACCATTAAACCACTTTTCTGCATTATAATTAGATGTTAAATTGCTGGAAATTGCTGAATTTATTTATTTTCTGCAGAATTTTGCAGTTTTTAGTGTGTTTTTTGCACTTTCCGGTACCTATGTCATCCTAGGAAGGCAGTTTTGTAATCACTACTTTCCTACACACTATACTAGTGTAATACTTGGTCCTGGGGCTTATTTTGTGTCTAAACCTCCTGTCTGTCTAAGTACTTAAGTACTGAACTCCCATCAGTACCTCTAGTTTATCTGACAACTGTGCTAACTCTACTTTGTGCACCCATAGATCTATATTGAGTTGCATGCAGTAATGACAAAAGTCTTGCAACATGAAATGCCATGGTATATATATATAACAGAAATCAGAAATTCATTCGTCTTATAAACTAGATCATGCACAGTCATTAAAGCACAGATTACCATCTAATTATTGTACAAAATGTACAGAAAAGTGCCAGTTGTCACACCACCCCGGGTGGGCTTGGGTTTGGGCGTGGCCCAAGGGGCGGGAGTTTAAGACCGGTCGTTGGGCATGCCTAGCGGAACTACGTGGCCGGCTCCTATTCGTTTGTTGGCTACGTCATAGCGGGCTACATTTAAAATTCAAATTATAACCGTTTGGCTAAGCCAAGCGGTTCACCCACCCAACTGTCCACATCGCTATACATATAACCCCCAACCCCACCGGCTGTCCACCACTACCCCAACCCAAACACACTTGATCGAACCCGCTACCCACACACACTTGATCGATGGCCTCTTGGACAAACGAGGAAGAGCTAGCTTTTGTCACGAGCGTCGTTGATGCAATGAAGGGTCGCCAACCTAGTGAGACCCGTTACTAGCCGGAAGCTTTTGCTAGCTACCGGCATAACGTGGGAAACGACCGACACAATTTAAACGCGTGCCAACACAAATGGCGCGAGCTACGACCGAAGCTCGATCATTTTAAAGCCTACTACGACAGCGTCCCGGGCGGTGAGATAAGTCACGAAGACCGAGTGACGGTGGCCAACATCGAGTTCCGGGGCAAGGAGCAGAAGCCGTTCGACAAGTCGCCCTTTTCGAAATCTACCTAACGCTCTTGGTTTTTTTTTTTTTTTTTGGTAATCCTTTTTTTTTTGTAGAATTTTGTAATTTTTAGGAATTTAATAAAATTTTAGGCTTTTTTTTTAAATGTAGTGTGTTTTTTAATTTTTTTTATTTTTATTTTAATAAACTGCCAAGCCACGCGGGCTAGCCACACCCCGTCATACCCCACAGACACGTCACTCACCAGCGGGGGCGCTCGAACTCCACGTGTCAACCCATGCCCCAAACCCCTGCCCCACCATACCCCACGGTCTAAATTACAAAAATCGTCCTTTATTAATGTCACATATTGCAAACTGTGTCCTTTGTCTTCAATAATTACAGAAAACGTACTCGATATTTGCAAACTCTTGCAAGTTATATCCTTTAGCCCTAATTCAGTTAACTTTTTGTGGTTAAATCTGACCAAATGGACCCCACGTAGGGGTATTTCTTTAGTTAAATCTGACCAAATGGACCCCACATGAGAGTAAAATGACCAAAACACCCTCATGTGGGGTCCATTTGGTCATATTTAACCACAACAAATTAACTGAGTTAGGGCTAAAGGACATAACTTGCATAGATTTGCAAACATCGAGTACGTTTTCTGTAATTATTGAAGACAAATGACATAGTTTGCAATATGTGACACATATAAAGAACGATTTTTGTAATTTACTCTTAAATCAAAGAATTTTAGTTTTGAAAATGACAAGTTTGATTCAAACTACAACTACTGAAATTGAATCAAATTCAAACAAGAAATGCATAACCAAATCAAATTGTATATTTTTCGAGCCCAAAATAAGAAATGCATAACCAAATCAGATTTTATATTTTTCGAACCTAATTTAAATACTTGGCACAAAATCTACAAGCATTTCCCACAAAATTATCAGCAGCCATTCCTTCATCTTTTGTGCCCACAAAAGTCAACATTACAAAAGTCAACAGAACGCTTGTACTTACTAATTTAAACCTTTCAGTGGCTAACAAAAGAGTTAAAAGCGATTTTAGTCCTGTGGTTTAATCCATTTTACCAGTTTAGTTCAAAGATTTTATTTTTTTGCATGTAAGTCTAAAAAGGTTTCACCATTGTCATTTTAGTCCATTATTTCTGTTAACAAGAAGGGCAATTCGATCATTTTATATGGCTGAATTGCCCTAGTTAACTAAGATAATTACATATAAAATGACAACGGTGAAACCTTTTTAGACCCACAGGTAAAAAATGAAATATTTAGATTAAACCGGCAAAATAACTCAAACCACAAGAACCAAAATCACACTTAACTTTAAAAAAAAAGTTTTCACAGAAGACCATTTTAAAAACTGTGATTGAAAAATAAAAAGCCTCAGGCAGCCTAGTTATCATCAAAACAAATTCAGTCGGTAATTCCAACATTTTTTAATTTACATCATCATTGGCTTTCAACTTTTTCAATCAATTAAACAACAATTTGAACTACAATAAAATGTAGTCGCAAAAACCGGCTCTGTGAATGAACGGGAATTTAACAGTTCACAGGTTCCTATAAATTGCGAAACGAAAAAACTTAATATCGGTTCAATCATAGCATCGTCGGTCATTGCAACTTTAGCTACCAGCGACGTGGCATCGAACCTGTTATTAAAATTCAGACGACTACTGAAACATAAAAATAACAACCGAACGATCTATACAAATTGAGGAAGTAGGCGAATGATGAGATAACTGCAGACGAATAATGGTGTATATGTAGAGAATTGTAAAATGGTAAACCCTAATTAGGTCGATATATTTGGGGTCAGGGGATATGCCGACCCATTAAAGCTTCTTAAAGCCCATACCGGTGGCTCGAGCCCAAGTGTATATTTTGATGTTCTCTTTTAAGTAAACTAGTATTTTTAGCAGCCGCGCGTTGCAGCGGCGTAACCAATTCGTTTTTGAAGACATGTTTCACTGAACACAATCTACATCAAAACGTAGACTAACTCAATACATACATTTGACGAACAAAATAATTTACGTTGAGATGTAAAACCTACCCGCCACGTGTTGCGGCGGGTCAAAACACAAACTAAGTCAAATTAACACCGTCGATCCAAAATAAAAATGTATTATATACGACCTACGCATACATAGGAAACATACATAAAAGTTAGAAAACCTTCGCAACTAAGATCCCTAACAAACTTAATTCCGTGTGAAGGTGGGTGCTACAAATGCCATACCATTGATCCTTGAGTGGCAGGGGATTTCGTTTTCGTATACCTCATAATTATGGATTTGATATAGGTGACTCAGATTTGAAAACCAAACACTTGTTAGCCGCTATAGTAATCTAAGAAACCATCTTCAACTGGTTCTTTTTCAACACGGTTGCCAAGTTTGTTGCGCTCACCCTTTAGGCCTTTAGCATGCCTAAAACATAAGAAATCTTATCAACAAATGAAGATTCATTATGTGCGCAGCTATAAGTGCGCAATAAAAAAAGAGTAGATATATGTTGATTTGAATGATACCAAAAATCAATTTGGCAAAGTGATTTATCATAACTTGTTTTAACAGCACTTTTATAAATCCATATGAAAATTTATTAATTAAAAAGCTTCGTAATTTCCTAATGATTAACACTTTAAACATGCGAAATCACATACTGGTTCATCACTTTCTTTTAAAGAAATGAGAAAGGCCCCAGTGTGATTCTACCATCAATCCCTCAAATAAAAAAGTAAAAGGCTTCAATTTTTTTGTTAAAAAAAGATCAAATTGCAATAAATAGCACACTTTTACACTTAGGACGTGAATCACTTCCGTAATGACCTGAACCACTTCTTACCTGTAACAAACTCTGTAATGACTTGATCGTTCACGAACCCGTAATGACCTGAACCACTTACCTGTAACAAACTCTGACCAAAATGTCTTCCAACCCGAACAGGTCCACAGGTATAACCGTGCATTTATAACCGATGAAACTTTGCGTAAAAAGCGCATTACCGATTAGAGATGCTTTTGTGGAAATCCAAAATAAATTATAGAAAGCGATGAAACCGATTGGATTTTAATATTGTGGCGAGTGGATTTCAGTTCAGTGCATCTGCTTTCAGGTTTCCTCCCCTACTCATTAGCCCCAATTTGATTCCTTTTTATTTTTATTTTAAGGTGTTCTCCATCAATTCCAAGTTTTAGTAAAAAAGGTTTGTTTACTAAAAACTTCATGGTTTTTCTGCTGAATCAATGATATATGTCTGTTTACTCCAATGGAGTGAATCGATGATGTATGTACATATTGTTAAAACAATAGTTTTACATGTTCTTTTTCGTTGTCGGACAAAGGGTAAAATGGTAACATTTGAACATTCCATCCAATAATGTAAGGCAAGTGAATTCCATAACTGAGATAAAAAAAAACATAATTTTGAATGGAATGTTTTCTAAATCCGTTATGTAATCCAATTAATTGCGCGAACCAAATGAACCCGAAGGTAAATATTCAATTCAATCAATACATTAGTGTGCAAATCAAATAAACCATTACCTTGTTTGCTTTCTTTCCGAACACGAACTTCATGGCATCAATCACATTGCTTTCGGTGTATCCCCCTGCCACTAAGACCAACTACAACACAAAATTCATGTTCAATTCAAGAGTATCAAATCACATTAAAATCAACAAACCTTAAAAAGTAATTCATGGCTTTTCTGTGATGTTGTACAGGAACAAACCTCAAGTTATCGCATTAGAATAACATCAAATTAAACAAAGAAGAAGCATACATCAAATTGAACATCATTCTCCTCTCTAGCCACCGCTACGGAGACAACCCCAATCATCGTCGTTGTCGGATTGGCAGTGGAACCCTAGAGGCCACTAAACCGATAACCCTAAACCACCGTCATCGTCGGCTTTGTAGTAGAACCCAAGCCGCCGTAGAGCCATGTACGGCGGACCATAGTCACAGGAAACGCAGATCCCCCCTCGAATCCCGAATCGGTTCGGCCGTACCAGAATCGAGTACAGAAGAGACAAGAATGCTTTCAATCCGACCTCCAGTTTTAAGACCGAATGTTGTTCCTCGATCATACACCTTTTATTTGTTCAAAAGGTTATAATCATATGATAATAAAAGATAAATAATAATTAATAATAATAAGTTAATACAATAGGTATGTCAAAAGTGTGTACCAAATTGAATTAGTGAATTCCACATAACGGCCCCTTCTCAGTTGCTGCCATGCCTTGTGTTTATCAGTGAATGGCATATCCTTTCTCCTTAGTAAGTACAAACATGTTCAATCATCATTTCAACATTCAAACACAGTGGTAAGTTCGAATCAGATGAAAAACAACTTCAGAAACAAAAGTTACCTGGAGAGACAACTAAATATTCTTCACAAAATATTTCTGCTAAAATAACGGACACAGGGGAAAAGTTATGCAAGGGGAAACAATCGAAGCGGAAATTTGAACAATTAAGAAGGAAAATAAAGAGGCAAAATAACGCACCTGAACTCCAGCAATGACTTGCGTTGTCGCATTCCGGCGGCCAGTTCGCAAAGCAACCCTAACGCCGCCGCTTTGGGGCTTGGCCAGAGATAAAATGGAACCAATGGCCATGTAAATCGCCGTTTTGATTTGAGACGGCGGCGGTTGTGGAAATCGCCGTTTTGATCTAAGAGAGTGGTAACGCCGCCGCTTTGGGGCTTGGCCGGAGATAAAATGGAACCAATGGCCATGTAAATCGCCGTTTTGATTTGAGACGGTGGCGGTTGTGGAAATCGCCGTTTTGATCTAAAAGAGTGGTGGTTGTCATCTGACGATGCTGGAGGTATGGAGAGAGAAGAACATATTTTTTAATGAGATTTTTTAGTTGATGATAATCTCATCAACACGTGGCTATTGGTTGGATGATGAGGCCACCACCTCTAAAAGGCCCAATTAGCCTTCACCACCATATCAAGCAAGGTGCCAGACAAGATGTCTGGCACTATTCATTCTGTTTGATTATTAACATATGTTAATAATTAATGTTAATTTTAATTTAATTTAATTTTAATAATAATAAATAATAACAATAATAATAATTTTGGCAAAGGGTTTGATTTAAATGGTGTGTTCTGGCACCCTCAGCACACCAGCTTTTTAATGTCCCAAGGCTTAAACACCGCCCGGGGGTATCAAGGTCACCTCCGTTAGTGCAACAACGGGCGCTAATATTATTTTTTGATATTTGTGTGAGTTGGACCAACGAGAGTGCCACAAAGTGAAGATAAGGAATGCACCTCCACACCATGTAGCCTTATTGTATTAAAATTTCATCCTGGAAACATTAACAAGGAAATTAATTCGAGGATTGTTAACATGGGTATAATTGATATGAAATATGAAATTTGAAACATTCAAAATATATTATGAGGTGGTTGCTCAGATATAGATACGGCTAGGGCCGGCAATTTTACACGAATACACGACACGAACCTACACGAAATTAACAGGTATCGTGTATGGTCTTAACAGGTATCGTGTACCAAACAGGTAGACACGAGATTACCTGTTAATTTTCGTGTATAAACAGGTTAAATACCTGTTTACCTGTTAATACCCGTTAGTACACGATAAGAAATTAAATTAAATAAAACTCATCAGCCATGTGCGTGTGGGTTCCTTAATTTCTTTCTATTTTCATTCGTCATTCAATTAAAAAAAATAAAACCCTAAACTCCCTCTGTAACTCTCAAATAGCATGTCATGTTCGTGTTTTTGTTCGTGTTAACAGGTATTAACAGGTAATTTTCGTGTATAACAGTCGAATAGTCATGTTAACAGGTATTAACAGGTAATTTTCGTGTATATCGTGTCGTGTTCGTGTTTGAGAAAAGGGACACGATAAGTTATCGTGTCGAGTTCGTGTATCGGATTTCGTGTATCGTGTCTTATCCTGTCGTGTCTTACCGTGTACGGGTATACACGATATTGCCAGCCCTAGATACGGCTTTTGATAATGTTTACCCCGGTGCTATGGGGCGGGATGGTGGTCTATGGCGCCGAATACCACCCGAGTACAGGTGGCCTTTGGGAGGAAGGACACTCAAGGGTAGTATCATAGCCCAACCAACCAACACTTATCATTCATTTATTTAAAAGTACCTATTAGCTAGTAAACAATGATGATACCTACCCATGTTATAAATCATTTTTTTTAATTTAAATAAAGTCAAATGTTATAAAAAAATTAAGGGTCATGCTAATTACACACGCCAAAAATAATTTTCACACCCCTAAGCGCCGCGCTATGGCCAAAGCGGGGCGCTTAGGGCGACAAAAGTTGATACGAGGTTTGACTGACTGACCGATAAGTCAGAGACATAAAGGTGATACGAGGTTTCAGTTGCCCCGTGAACCCTAAGCGCCGCGCTATGGCCAAAGCGCGGCGCTTCGACCACAAATGCTGCCTTTAAATCCTTGCACAGACTCGACATTCATCATTCGATTTGTTTTTTGTTGATCTTCTTTGCTCTATTAGTTACATGTTTTGAAAAAACGATGTCGTGGTTAAGTAACTATCTTTTCGGTCAATATTCTGATGAGTCAGTTGTTCCTGATTCTTACGAGGGGACCGCTATTTCTGACTCGTTTGAGAAACCGGTGTCGTCCAACTTGAGGGAGACAGAGGTTGTATATGGCATTCGTTATCGTGATAACACGGTGAAGCTGGATTTGAATACCCCTGTTGAGGACCCTTACGCACAACAAGGTTATTCGAATTTCGGTTACGTTGGCGACTATAGCTTTGTACAGCAGGAGTGTTATCCAAACGACAGTTACGGTTGTCAACAGAGCTTACAAGGTTATTCGAATTTCGGTTACGGTGGCGAGCAAAGCTTTGTACAGCAGGAGTGTTATCCAAACCAGAGTTACGGTTGTGAACAGAGCATTGAACATCAAGTCTATTCGAACCTCGGTGACGATGGTGAGCCAGAGGATGTGTCTGTTGACGAGGAAGGTTGTTACCCGGTTACATTTTCGTTTGATACAACGCAGACCTTTTCGTCACGTAAAGAGTTGGTGCGTTGGGTACAAGACATGGCAAAAGACAATGGTTACCTCATTGTGACTAAGAGGTCGAATAAAAGAGGAGAGAATTACAAGATTTGGTTTCAATGTACTTTTGGTGGGGAGCATAAGAGTATAGCTACACAGAGGAAAACGGGTAGCAAGAAAATAGGCTGCCCGTTCGAGATGATCGGGTTTTCGGAATCATCCGGAAGTGTTTGGAGGATCGAGGTGACGAAGGCGAAGCATAACCACACTCCTATTGAAAACTTCGAGGGTCACGCGTATGCGAGAAGGCTTTCTTCGGAGGACAAAAAACTGGTTAAGGAGTTGGCAGAGCAAGATATTCCCAACTAAAGTATCTGGCGAACGCTGACAAAAAACAATCCGGCTAGAAAGCTTATTCCGAAAGATATACACAACGCTGTTCAGAAGATCAACGCCGAAAAAAATGTCGATAAGTCTCCGATGCAAAAACTTGAAAACATTCTTATCGAAAAAAATTACACTTATTACATGCGCACGAATGAGATATCGAACGAAGTTGAAGACGTCTTCTTTGTTCACGAAAAATCATTCACTATGTGGTGTGCCTTCCCGCATGTGCTAATGATTGACGCCACCTACAAAACGAACATGTACAACCTACCATTTGTTCAGGTCGTAGGCATGACGTCGACAAACAAATCGTTTACGGCTGCTTGTGCGGTAATTTCCGTTGAGAAGTCAGAGAACTACCTATGGGTGTTGCAGAGGATCAAGTCTATGCTGGCAGGATGTATGGAACCGCGCGTGATTTTAACAGACAGGGATTTTGCGCCAATGAACGCGTGTGAACAAGTTTTTCCAAAAGCGCATAAGTATCTTTGTCGGTTCCATATTCAACAAAATATTAATAAGAACAGCAAGAAGAAATTCTCTGACAAGGAGTGGAAAGAATTCATACGTACATTTTGGACATTGTGCGAGTCTACGACCGAGGAAATATACAGGTATAACTTGGAAAACCTTGAAGCACAGCTGAAAGAAGTTGACCGTGAACGTGAGTATTTCTTACATAATTATGTTCAAATTTTATATAATAACAAAAACTGACTATTTACGTTTTTTAATTTTAGAGGTTTTTGATTATTTGAAGAAATCCTGGTTGGATCTGTACCGTGAAAAGTTTGTATCTTGCTGGATTAACAAAACTATCAACTTTCACCAAACTACGACCAACAGGGTTGAGGGCATGCATGCAACATTAAAAAGTCACTTTCCAAGTCATCGCAACACACTGGATAAACTTGTACTGTATGTTGATCATGTTGTTGATAGACAATACACCGAGATTAGAAGTAGCTTTGAAACAAGCCTCCGAAAAGTGATGACGCACCACAAGAATTAGCCCATGCTTGCATATATTCTCAGAAAGGTTTCAATATATGCGATTGAGCTTTTGAGTATCGAACTAAAACATAAGGAAGACGGGTTGAGAGCCTACGGTGCAAGCTGTGGTTGCCAACTTTTTACTAGCTATGGTTTGCCATGTGCCTGTCGTTTGGAAAAGATGGAAAATAACGGTAATTAATATTTTTGACATTTCTCGGTATGATTTTGCCACCTAATTTGTTTTCATCCACAGGTCAGCAAATCCGTATCACACACATAGACGTGTTCTGGAAGAAGCTTGACTTCAAGCCTGCAAGGAATAACATAGAAGATATCGATGTAGACGCGGAATTTGAAAAATTGAAACAACAGATCGATCCAACACCCCCTCAAGTGAAAAGGAGCTTCTTTGAAAAGTTTCAGCAAATCCTCAATCCAGGGAACAATAACAAAAAACCTCCTGCTGTTCTGAAGAAAACTCGTGGTCGCCCAACATTGAAAACGCAGGAAGAAAGAAAGGTTGAAACCGCTAGAAAAAGCTCTTACATTCCGTCAGAAGAAACTTGGGTCGAGGCCTCAGACGATCTTCCCCGTCACAGCTCGTACATATCACCCGAAGATTCTAGAAGAGAAAAGAATACCAAACCGCTCAACCTACACCCTGATTTCCCGATGATCAAGCTCGGTCCTAAGACGGATATAGCGATCCGCAACTACGCATCTCAGATTCCCAAAGTGATCCATCCATACATCGTTAGAATAAAGGACGTGAAACCAGATGGTCATTGTGGGTTTCGATCGGTGGCTGTTGGGTTAGGAGTGAAACAAAATTCATATTTGATGATCCGGAAACAACTTCTAAAGGAGTTACGTATGAACGAATCGCTTTGGAGGCAGGTTTTCGATCCGGAAAACATAGGACATTATGATGCGCTGGTTACACGGATCGATTTCAAGGGGTGGTGTCACACCCCCAAAATCCACATGCGGAACACCACCGCTTGGAGGCGTGACTGACCAGGATCCAGCCACCAATTATACTGAGCAATTTAATTAATAACATAAGTAATACTCACCAACCACAAGGTTGGCAAATATCATAACCAAAGTTCAAAAGTATTCAAGTTTAAGTAAGTAGCGGAAGCATAGACAAGATAGTTTAAAACAAGATTCTTAGTTCAAGTTTGTTAAAAACCCAACACACGGGTTAGACGACCACTACACATCCGCAAGCTGCAAGCTCCTGAATCACTAGGTACCTGCAAAGCATGCAGTAGGGTATCAACATAATGTTGGCGAGTCCACGAGGTGTCAAGTTTTAGTTTTTGAAAACGTAAGTTGTTTAGATAAAGCATTTATAATCACGTTGTGGGGAGCTACCCCATCTGTAAGCTCACTAAACTGTAGATATCGAAACTGTTGACGGAAAGTTGTTGTGCCCCGAGTCAATGTCTATCGTCATTGACCAAGATGCAAGGTCTACTAGTTCACGCCCGATCTCCCCCGGTCACGGTGTGAGGTTGTCAAACCTAATAGCGCTATCAACTAATAACCCGTTCGCCCCCGGCGATTAATCGGTACTGTAAGCAGGGACTTAAGGTGATAGAGTTTCGTTTAGCTTGGAGTTGTGATTTATAAATAATATCCAAACGTATCTCCCCCGGAGATAGTAAATACCCATTCGGATTTCCCTTGGAAATAATAGTTCAAATGTATTTTTCCCAAAGTTGGTAGTTTGTCCGTGTCCCTCCTTGGGACGCATGCTTTTAGTGTGTGAACTCACCTTGGGTTGCTCGGCAGGTTACTTGTCAAACACGCTGGTCACCACGTCCTAACATGGTTACCAGTATAGGTCAGGTTTGGGTACAGAGAATGTCGCGTATATTTAACACATAATCTAACACATAGCATGCATACAGTTACATGTTGAGCTATTGGGCCTGCTCTACTATTGGATCAGTCAACAGTAACAACTAACACATAGTTCAGTTAAACCGGCAGCCCAAACAAATCACATCATGGCCCAATAACTAAAGTGAACAGCCCAGTCGAGACAAGGTGGTCTCGACTCGAGAACATGCGGTCTCGAGTCGCAACCAGGAGGTCTCGACTTGTAATGGTTGGTCTCGAGTGGTGCAGGCATGACTCGCAACTTCGGAGGTCTCGAGTCCCGTCTCGAGTTGTCACGATGTGGTCTCGAGTCGAGACCTTGACGGTCTCGAGTCCCTGAAGTCCGTTTTGAAGTTGCTTGGCCCAGGTCTCGAGTCGCAACCGTTGCGGTCTCGAGTTGTTTACCTGCTGATTCTGATGCATCTGCCCGAATTGTACTATGCAACAGAATTCTGATTTCATGCCTTTAAGTACTATCCAATAAGGTTCCACAAACATGTTCCCTTGTCTAACACTTAACCAAAATGGTTCAAACAACAAGTTTTTCCAATATTTGTAACAACATTCAACACATATTCATCACATGTTCATCTAGTTCATCTTTAGGGTTTCTCTATTAACAAACATGTTCCTCCTACATAACCATGCATTCTATGAACAAAATCACTTAGATATCAAGATCATCTTGCAAGAAACAAAAGAACATTTATTTTATAACATTGAACATAATCCGGATGGTCATAAACACTCTTAAACTATCATTCTTTTGTCATTTTGAACATCTTAGCAAACATCATCATATAATAGTTCACACACAATATCAAACTCACCAATCAAACAAAAATCATACAAAAGACCTCTAGACTAGACATGTTTCTTATTCATTAACACACCAAAACTCTTAACACACATTAACACTAACCGGTTGATGAAAAGGCACCGAGTCAAGGAAGATGGTGAGAAACTAAAGTATCCGGGTGATGGTGATGAGCTTGACCGAGTTCCTTGTTGTTGCCGATTGAATCCGAGAGAGGGAGAGGGAGGTGAGCTTGATTGCTAGGGTTTAAGGTTTTCTAGAGAGAGAGGGAGTGAGGATGAGGTGAGAGAGAGTGTGAGGGTTTTCGGGTTTATGTATGTAAGGTGGTGTACCCTAAGTGGGTTTCCGAGTGGGCTAAGGGAGGTTGCGGCCCAACAGGCCCAACCGTTTACTGTTTACTCGAGACCGAGAGTGGTCTCGAGTCGGGTTCGTGGTCTCGGTTCACTATTATACACATACATATATATATATATAATTCACATACTTAATACAAGGATCACATAACTCGTCCAGGTAATTCACGAACTTTCATATAATAATATAAGTACACCAAAGGCTAATACAAGAAGGTCGCTCGGGAAAACCTAGAGTGTCACATTATCCCCAAGTTTTAAGAACTTTCGTCCCGAAAGTTAAGGCAGCCACTGACAAGCTAGTACGTGTGAGAATGTTTCAACGGGGTGTCACATCATCCCCCCGTTAGTTTGGAATTTCGTCCCGAAATTCGGTTGTAGCTTCAGTGCTGGGGGTTTCGTTTGGGAACAACTGGGGATACTTGCACTTCATCTGGTCTTCCCGCTCCCAGGTAAACTCTGGGCCACGTCGCGAGTTCCAACGAACTCGCACGAGAGGTATCTGGCTACGTTTGAGGGTTTTGATCTCGCGATCCGTGATCTCAATCGGTTCCTCAGTAAAGTGTAGCTGTTCGTCAATAGTGAGTTCCTTGAAGGGGATTATGAGTGTTTCATCTGACAAACACTTCTTCAGATTAGACACGTGAAAAACATTGTGCAGCGCACTCAGCTCTTCAGGCAGATTCAATCTATAAGCGACCTTACCGATCCTCTCGGTAATTTTGAATGGTCCAACATATCGCGGATTAAGCTTGCCCCGTTTACCGAAACGAACCACACCCTTCCAGGGTGAGACTTTAAGTAGAACCCGGTCCCCGACCTGGAATTCTAGCGGTTTCCTACGCTTATCAGCGTAGCTTTTCTGACGGTCACGAGCTACCGCCATGCGTTGTCTGATCTGGGCAACCTTCTCCGTCGTGTCTACCACCAGTTCTGGGCCTGTGACCTGGCTGTCACCAACTTCCGCCCAGCAAAGAGGTGATCAGCATTTACGACCGTACAATGCCTCGAAGGGTGCTGCCTGAATGTTGGTGTGGTAGCTGTTATTATAGGAGAACTCCACTAGCGGTAGATGCTTCTCCCAATTCTTGCCAAAATCGATCACACATGCTCTAAGCATGTCTTCCAGGGTTTGGATGGTGCGTTCAGACTGCCCATCCGTTTGTGGGTGATAAGCGGTGCTCATGTCCAAACGTGAGCCAAAGGATTTGTGCATAGCTTGCCACAACTCCGAAGTAAAATGAGCGTCTCGGTCGGAAATAATGGGGGTTGGCACCCCGTGCCTCGAAACTACTTCCTTTAAGTAAACCTCCGCCAAGGTAGAAAACTTGTTTATCTCCTTAATAGCCAAAAAGTGTGCGGACTTGGTCAATCGATCTACTATTACCCAAATAGTATCATTCCCGCGTTGGGATCTAGGTAGGCCAGTGACGAAATCCATGGAAATTTGTTCCCATTTCCATTTAGGGATTTCTGGTTGTTGGAGTAGGCCTGCTGGTTTCTGATACTCAGTCTTGACTCTCGCGCATATCAAACATTTGCTGACATATGTTGCTATGTGGGCTTTCATGCCCGGCCACCAATACATAGTCCTTAAGTCGTGGCACATCTTGTCCGAACCAGGATGTACTGAGTAACGGGACTTATGGGCTTCGTCCATCACAAGTTCACGTAGATCTCCATAGAGTGGAACCCAAATGCGCCCTGTCACATAGTAAGCGCCATCTTCTTTTTGTTCTAATCGCTGCCTCGATCCTCGCAGGGACTCAGCACTGATGTTTTCTGGTTTCAGAGCTTCAACCTGAGCATTTCGAATTTGAGTAGGGAGGTTAGACTGAATGGTAAGTTGTAGCGCTCGCACGCGCTTGGGCGTGGTGTCTTTTCGGCTGAGGGCGTCTGCCACGACATTGGCCTTGCCCGGATGGTACTTGATTGCGCATTTATAATCATTCAAGAGTTCGACCCATCGGCGTTGTCGCATGTTTAATTCCTTTTGCTTGAAGATATGCTCGAGACTCCTGTGATCGGTGTAAATGGTGCACTTGGTACCGTACAGGTAATGTCTCCATATCTTAAGCGCAAAAACCACTGCTCCCAGTTCCAAGTCGTGCGTAGTGTAGTTCCTTTCGCGAGTCTTAAGTTATCGAGAGGCGTAGGCAATAACTTTCTCGCGTTGCATCAGCACGCAACCAAGCCCATGAATGGACGCATCGCAGTAAACCACAAAGTCGTCGGTACCTTCAGGTAACGAGAGAATAGGAGCACTACAGAGGTTATCCTTTAGCTTCTGAAATGCGGATTCCTGAGCTTCATTCCATTTATAAGCAATACCCTTCTGAGTGAGAGCCGTGAGAGGCTGAGCGATCTTTGAGAACCCCTTGATAAATCTACGATAGTATCCTGCCAATCCCAAGAATTGGCGAACTTCGGTAGGGGTTTTGGGCGTAGGCCAATTCTTTATAGAGTCGATCTTAGCTGGGTCGACATGAATCCCGTCCTTATTGACCATGTGCCCAAGGAAATGGACTTCTCGAAGCCAGAAGTCGCATTTCGAGAACTTGGCGTACAGTTGCTCATTGCGAAGGAGTTCGAGGATAAGGCGTAGGTGCTGTTCATGCTCTTCTTGACTTTTCGAGTAGATCAGGATGTCGTCGATAAACACAATCACGAATTTGTCGAGGTAAGGCTTGCACACTCGGTTCATGAGATCCATAAAAACCGCAGGCGCGTTAGTCATTCCAAAGGGCATGACAAGGAATTCGTAATGACCATAACGAGTTCTGAATGCAGTTTTGGAGATGTCTTCATTACGGACTCTTAGCTGATGATAGCCCGATCGTAGGTCGATCTTAGAGTAGTAGCTCGATCCCTGCAACTGATCGAATAGATCGTCGATACGCGGGAGAGGGTAGCGATTCTTGATGGTAACTTTGTTCAGCTCACGATAGTCGATGCACATTCGGAATGTGCCATCCTTCTTCTTAACAAAGAGCACTGGTGCTCCCTAGGGTGACGAACTAGGACGGATAAATCCTTTATCCAATAGTTCCTGCAGTTGCGTAGAGAGTTCCTTTAGTTCCGCGGGGGCTAGTCGATAAGGCGCACGAGCTATAGGCGCTGCTCCGGGAGCTAGCTCGATTTGGAATTCGACCTGACGGTGGGGAGGGAGTCCAGGTAGTTCTTCAGGGAACACCTCGGGGTAGTCGCGTACCACTGGAAAATCTTCAATCCTCTTTTCCTTTTCCTGTGTGTTGGTGACAAGTGCTAAGATAGCGGTGTGCCCCTTTCGTAAAAATTTCTGGGCCTTTAAGAATGAGATGATGCCTGTGACTTCTCCGCCTTTGTCACCTTGCACGATGAGGGGTTTGCCAGAACGGCGGGGAATGCGAACCATTTTCTCTTTACAGAGGATTTCCGCGCGATGTTTGGATAACCAATCCATACCGATAACGACGTCGAAGCTTCCAAGAGCAATAGGGAAAAGATCGATGCTCTAGGTCTGGCCGGACAGTACTAGTTTGCAGTCGTTGATAACATGTGAGGTCTCGATGTTTCTACCATTAGCTAGCTCGACGATATGTTTAGAACTTAGTAACGAAGGCGGGTGCTTAAGCTTCTTACTAATACGTAGGGACACATAACTAGCATCGGCTCCAGAATCAAATAATACAGAAACATAACGGTCATCGAGTAGGAACTTACCCGCCACGACGTTGGGGTCATTCCCTGCTTTTCCAGCTCCAATCACAAAAGCCCTTCCCCTTGCACCATTCCCAGCATTGTTGTTTTGATCGTTGTTTCCAGCTCCCTGATTGTTGTTGCGGTTCTGGTTCAGTTCAGGGCAATTCTTCTTAAAGTGCCCCTCAGCTCCACACTGGAAACAACCCTTGACGTTCCCATGATGCTGCCGCTGCTGCTGGTTCTGCCCCGCGGGACGTGGACTCCTACAGTCCTTGGCCTCATGCCCCATCTTGTTACATCGCTGACACTGACTTTTCCCACAAGGCCCACTGTGATGTCGATTGCACTTGTTGCACTTGGGGTGGTTCCCGCGATAGCCACCCTGTTGTGGGCCCTTGTTGTTGTCAGTTTTCCTTTGCTGTGTCGGGGCCTGAGTGGGGTTAGCATCCTTGCTTTGATTTCCTTCCCACTTACGCTTGTTGTCATTAGAAGTTCCAGCAGTAGCACTGATCCTTTTGGGCAGCTTGCCCTGTTCCACGGCCTGGTCAGTGAGTTTGTGAGCAAGACGAACGACCGGCTGAATGGTATTGAGGTTGGCTGCAGTCACATGGCTTCGAATTTCTGGAGCCAAACCCTTGATGTACAATTCGATTCTTCGGTACTTGGGTAGAGACATGTTTGGGCAAAGAGCAGCATAGTCGTTGGACTGTTTGGTGTAAGCCTCGATATCTGATCCAACCATCTTGAGCTCAAAGTACTCGTTTTCGAGCTTGTGGATGTCATCCCTGTGACAATACTCCTCCTTAATCATGTCCTTGAAATCCTCCCACGCAGTAGCATTAGCAGTTTCCAATCCAAACATCTGAATTTGCGCCTTCCACCAGGAAAGCGCGTTTCCTTCGAGCGTACCAGTAGCAAATTTCACCCAATTTGCAGGGGGACACTCACAGACAGCAAAGACGGCTTTGACTTTCTCAATCCAGTGCAGAAGACCTATGGCACCCTCAGTGCCATTGAATGGGAGAGGTTTGCAATCCATGAAAGTTTTGAAAGTACACACGTGTGGTTGCGCAGGTGCATGCTGACCTGTTGTGAGAAGCGAAGCGAATAGGTTTAGGGGTAAAAGACGATGCGGCGGTAGGATCTAAACATCCTAGGATAACGAGTTTACCTCCAGGGTGAGCTGCGAAAGCTGCAGCCACCGTGTTAAGCAGGTTAGTGAATTGAGCCTGAGTCATGTTAATGTTTCCTCTTCCACGTCCACTCATTGTCTTCATAATCAGAAAACATAGTATGAGTGTGATGTCGTAATGTAGCGAGAATGAGATAGAAAAGGGAGGTGTATCTATCTAACTAGGCACACTAGTACGTATAGCAAAAACGGAGAACATAAAGCAAGCAAGCAAGTAAACACTAGTCCGAGCTATGAGGTCTAATGCGTTGAGTCTTGCACTTGGAGTGTAGCGTCGTCACGAGTCACGAGTTATAGTCTGGTTTTTCTCAAAAAGATTTCCCCTTTTTAAAACCAAGTTCACTATAACCAATGGCTCTGATACCAATCTGTCACACCCCCAAAATCCACATGCGGAACACCACCGCTTGGAGGCGTGACTGACCAGGATCCAGCCACCAATTATACTGAGCAATTTAATTAATAACATAAGTAATACTCACCAACCACAAGGTTGGCAAATATCATAACCAAAGTTCAAAAGTATTCAAGTTTAAGTAAGTAGCGGAAGCATAGACAAGATAGTTTAAAACAAGATTCTTAGTTCAAGTTTGTTAAAAACCCAACACACGGGTTAGACGACCACTACACATCCGCAAGCTGCAAACTCCTGAATCACTGGGTACCTGCAAAGCATGCAGTAGGGTATCAACATAATGTTGGCGAGTCCACGAGGTGTCAATTTTTAGTTTTTGAAAACGTATGTTGTTTAGATAAAGCATTTATAATCACGTTGTGGGGAGCTACCCCATCTGTAAGCTCACTAAACTGTAGATACCGAAACTGTTGACTGAAAGTTGTTGTGCCCCGAGTCAATGTCTATCGTCATTGACCAAGATGCAAGGTCTACTAGTTCACGCCCGATCTCCCCCGGTCACGGTGTGAGGTTGTCAAATCTATTAGCGCTATCAACTAATAACTCGTTCGCCCCCGGCGATTAATCGGTACTGTAAGCAGGGACTTAAGGTGATAGAGTTTCGTTTAGCTTGGCTAGTTGTGATTTATAAATAATATCCAAACGTATCTCCCCCGGAGATAGTAAATACCCATTCGGATTTCCCCTGGAAATAATAGTTCAAATGTATTTTTCCCAAAGTTGGTAGTTTGTCCGTGTCCCTCCTTGGGACGCATGCTTTTAGTGTGTGAACTCACCTTGGGTTGCTCGGCAGATTAGGTTACTTGTCAAACACGCTGGTCACCACGTCCTAACATGGTTACCAGTATAGGTCAGGTTTGGGTACAGAGAATGTCGCGTATATTTAACACATAATCTAACACATAGCATGCATACAGTTACATGTTGAGCTATTGGGCCTGCTCTACTATTGGATCAGTCAACAGTAACAACTAACACATAGTTCAGTTAAACCGGCAGCCCAAACAAATCACATCATGGCCCAATAACTAAAGTGAACAACCCAGTCGAGACAAGGTGGTCTCGACTCGAGAACATGCGGTCTCGAGTCGCAACCAGGAGGTCTCGACTTGTAATGGTTGGTCTCGAGTGGTGCAGGCATGACTCGCAACTTCGGAGGTCTCGAGTCCCGTCTCGAGTTGTCACGATGTGGTCTCGAGTCGAGACCTTGACGGTCTCGAGTCCCTGAAGTCCGTTTTGAAGTTGCTTGGCCCAGGTCTCGAGTCGCAACCGTTGCGGTCTCGAGTTGTTTACCTGCTGATTCTGATGCATCTGCCCGAATTGTACTATGCAACAGAATTCTGATTTCATGCCTTTAAGTACTATCCAATAAGGTTCCACAAACATGTTCCCTTGTCTAACACTTAACCAAAATGGATCAAACAACAAGTTTTTCCAATATTTGTAACAACATTCAAACACATTCAACACATATTCATCACATGTTCATCTAGTTCATCTTTAGGGTTTCTCTATTAATAAACATGTTCCTCCTACATAACCATGCATTCTATGAACAAAATCACTTAGATATCAAGATCATCTTGCAAGAAACAAAAGAACATTTATTTTATAACATTGAACATAATCCGGATGGTCATAAACACTCTTAAACTATCATTCTTTTGTCATTTTGAACATCTTAGCAAACATCATCATATAATAGTTCACACACAATATCAAACTCACCAATCAAACAAAAATCATACAAAAGACCTCTACACTAGACATGTTTCTTATTCATTAACACACCAAAACTCTTAACACACATTAACACTAACCGGTTGATGAAAAGGCACCGAGTCAAGGAAGATGGTGAGAAAATGAAGTATCCGGGTGATGGTGATGAGCTTGACTGAGTTCCTTGTTGTTGCCGATTGAATCCGAGAGAGGGAGAGGGAGGTGAGCTTGATTGCTAGGGTTTAAGGTTTTCTAGAGAGAGAGGGAGTGAGGATGAAGTGAGAGAGAGTGTAGAGGAGAGTGTGAGGGTTTTCGGGTTTATGTATGTAAGGTGGTGTACCCTAAGTGGGTTTCCGAGTGGGCTAAGGGAGGTTGCGGCCCAACCGGCCCAACCGTTTACTGTTTACTCGAGACCGAGAGTGGTCTCGAGTCGGATTCGTGGTCTCGGTTCACTATTATACACATACATATATATATATAATTCACATACTTAATACAAGGATCACATAACTCGTCCAGGTAATTCAAGAACTTTCATATAATAATATAAGTACACCAAAGGCTAATACAAGAAGGTCGCTCGGGAAAACCTAGAGTGTCACAGGTGGGACGAGCAGGTATCGAAAATTACATGACGATGCCTGAGACGGGGTTTCTTATTGCCCAACGATACGGTGTGATTGTTCACACCTTCGACATTCGTGGGAGCGATACAATTTTCCCTCTGCTGGGCGGGCCAAACGAAGCTGAGCAACCTCCCCTGGTGGTTGCGATTGTGTTCGTCGACAAAGGGCATTTCATACATGTAGATCTTGGAGGTTGTTATCCAATGCCTCCCCCAAACCTACTTTGGAGAGCGAACAGAACAGAGCGCGCAGCAGCCTGGCATACATTATACATGGATCAGATCAACGCGTACGAAATGCTTACGTATCGTCCCCCTGACCTTAATGTAACCCCATATGTTCACGATGTATCTTAAATGTGTTTAATAATAATCACGTTTGTGTTTGTTCAATATATGCGTTACATCACGTTAAAACCGAATGTCACCGACACGACCCAATCAGATTCAATACGCACTTGTACGACCCAAAATGACAATATACATCATAATACTACAATTAATGAAAAAATACGTCATGTTCATGTACGGTAGGCGGCTGATACACATAACACTTCTCACATGAGTACTTGTGCTTTCAAACCAAAATGATACGAAATAACGGAATAAGACATCACACGTAACCGATTTGATCCGGAACTTGCAGTATAGTCCATATATATTAAAAAATGATGTATAATGGAAAAAACGTAAAATTTAGACTATTTATCGACGCGTTTGTGAATTAAAAACAATTTTAAAAAATTTAAAAAAGGCCCAAAACGCCCCGCTATGGCCGTAACGCTGCGTTTTGGAGACCAAAGCGCCGCGCTATGGCCATAGCGGGGCGCTTCGGTCCTTCGTTATACACTGAAGCGGGGCATCTTCTCCCCCACTTCACCCAAAAACAAAAACACACACATAAGGTGCGATCTCACACACTAGAGCCGGATTTCGAGTTTTTCGAGCTTTCAACCGCTAAAAGGTAAGATCGAACACCCTTAATCGTTTCGGTATAACATACATGTTGATTGTTGTGTTGATTGGGGCCTTAATCGATCGTTGCTGGTTCTGTTCTTCAGAATGAAGAACCAAAGCGCCGCGCCGAGGCCAAAGCGGGGCGCTTTGGTTCATGTTTATTTTTTTTTAATTTGTTATTTGTTTACTTATTATTATTTGTTTATTAATATTTATTTAATATTATTATTTGTTTATTAATATTTGTTTAATATTATTATTCGTTTAATATTATTTGTTTATTTAATATTATTATTTGTTTAATATTATTTGTTTATTAATATTTGTTTAATATTATTATTTGTTTATTAATATTTGTTTAATATTATTATTCGTTTAATATTATTTGTTTAATATTATTTGTTTATTTAATATTATTATTTGTTTATTTAATATTATTTGTTTAATATTATTATTTGTTTATTTAATATTATTTGTTTATTTGTTTATTTAATAATATTATTTGTTTAATATTATTTGTTTATTAATATTATTATTTGTTTATTTAATATTATTTGTTTAATATTATTTGTTTATTTAATATTATTATTTGTTCAACGTGCAGGGATGGATTCCTCCGATGACGAGATTGAGCATATGGAGGCTGAGGGAGAGGTGGGGGACGAGGGAGAGCCGGCATGTCCGTACCTGCAGTTTCCGCAGGGGTCACGGGCGAGGGGGAGATGCGCTAGGTTGCGCACCATAGAGATTGGGGAGCATGTAGGGATAGACTGGGAGCTGCTGACTACCTTGGGAGAGGTCGAGCGGGCGCGTGATATAGTTGGACTAGATACTCCTTGGTCGCGCCTATTTGAGTTAGTGATGGAGGACTCGTACCCTGAGCTTACGGTCGAGTTTCTTTCTACGTTTACATACGCGCCGCATCCGGCGGATTACGTGGAGGACCCGGATTTTCCAGTCCACGAGGTTACATTCCGTCTCGCCGGTCAGGAGTTTCAGAAGAGTGTGCGGGAGTTTGCTGTCGTTACAGGTTTGTACACAGAGCCTGAGCTTGATACTGATTTATATACGTAGGCGGTTACGATGATGGACAGACAGACGAATATCAGTTTCTAGAGGGCCATTTCCAGGGCTCCCTTTGGGAAATCCTGGCAAAAGGCCACCACCATTAGAGACCCCTTGCACCGATACCTGCACCATGTTATCGCGTCGACTATCGTGCCGCGGGGTTCCAGCAAGGAGAAGGTCAACCTCAGTGACCTTTTCTTTCTATACTGCCTACTACGCCGCCAGCCCTGCGATCTAGCAGCCAGCCTGGCAGATTACTTTTCTACAGCATACCACCGGCAGCTCCGTGGGCAGCTGCAGACTGGCTCATACATCACCGCCATTGCACGCTCGCTAGGGATAGTGCCCGAGCATGATCCGCTGCTGTCCGATCCGGTCCCGTCATCCAGGTTGGGCCGCGCGTCAGTATCTAGCATGCAGATCACCCGTACCTTTGATGTCGGTCTGAGGTTCAGGGGTGCTGACGGGCTGATTTGGCAGTCGGAGGTGTTGCCGGAGGTCATCCCGGTTGTTATTGAGGTGAGGCGTGGAGTATTAGCCCCTCCTGATGTTCAGCAGGCCGCTCGGCAGGCTCAGCTATAGGCTCTGGGTATCGATCAGCCTCAGGCTCAGCCTCAGGATCCGGCTCAGGAGGAGCATGTCGAGGAGATCGGGACTTCGACCACCAGTTCAGCCAGCTCCTGAGCCGCCAAAGTACCCGCAGCACGTTTACGCTGACCTGCCTCCGGCAGCGCGTGAGGTGGCTCGGGACTTCGACCGGCACCTCAGACGTCAGGGCGCACGCATTGACTGGATCGTCCAGACGCTCGTTGATCTACGAGAGCTCGCTGCGTTGCCTCCACTTCCCCTCCCACCGTCCCCACCGCACGAGGATTAGTACATTACTTTGTTTGTTTAGTGTTTTGTTATGTGTTATGTACTCAGTTGTACCTTTTTGTTGTGTATTGTATGTACAAACTGATATATATATATATATATATATATATATATATATATATATATTGCAGTTAATCTTCTATTTACATCACGTTGGTTCTGGATTGTTTACGTTTAATTCTTATGGCTTTCTGTACATTTTATTTAACGTGTTCGTATAATTTAACAAAATAAACAACGTTAAGAACTTATATTATACACATTCTATAAAAATAATGACGTAATGACGTAATTATAAAACAACTATAAATTATATGTAATAAAACTAAAATAAAAATTTTTCCTTCAAAAATCTCTATCAAACTAATTCAAACAAAAATCCCTACCAAACTAACCCACATCAACCCAAATCCAAGCTGTCTAAAAAAGACATCCAAAGCGCCGCGCTATGGCCAAAGCGGGGCGCTTTGGTCTTGGTCAACAGACAATGACTGACTTCAAACAAATATTGGCCCTAGCCCTAAAACACCTTCTTAAATAAATTTAGGCCGAAAATGGAAAATACAATATTGGCCCTAGCCCTAAAACACCTTCTTATATATTCTGCATGCAAGTTGTGTTCTTACAAACACCAAAACCCTAGTATTGTTGTATTCTCTAACGATGGAAGACGTGTTACCAGAAAGTGTCATGTTGGACGTTTTATCCAGACTTCCGGTCCAACTGCAGTGGCGGATCCAGCCAGTTTTTTCACTGGGTTCCTTTTTCCAAATCATACAAGGTTTACACTACAAAAAAACGTTTTTTTCCAAATCATACAAGATTTACACTACAAAAAAACGTTTTTTTTCCAAATCAACTGGGTTCCTGGGAACCCGGTAAACCCCTCTAAATCCGCCCCTGAGTCCAAGCAATCATCCGCTTCAAGCGCGTGTGCAGGAAGTGACGTGATCTTGTTTCCGATCCTTACTTTGTTCGTCTTCATCTCTCCGGATCCCGTGAGGCCCTCATGATTGATAAATCTTGCGTTTACACGCAAGGAAGATTAGAGTGGGTCGAGATGATGGAACACGAAGATGAGTGCCACCTCCACACTGTGAAGAACCAAATAAACCTTATAGGTCCTTTTGGGTTCTGTCAATGGTTTAATCTGCTGTTATCGTCCATATAGTTTCGTTTACATAGGTAATCCTGTTTTGGAAGAATATGTGATCCTTCCTAAACTACCATTTAAGAATATGATATATACTTATGGTTTCGGTGTTTCAGCAGCTGGGGAATACAAAGTGATACTTTGCAACGGGAGTGTAAGCAAAAATAAGGTTTACGCGATTGATCATATTTTGGTTCACACCATTGGCACTAACTAATGGAGAGTTTTGGGACAAACCCCTAACTGCCCAAACTCAATACAGAAAGGTCCTGGTGTTTTTTCTCAATAGTCATATGTATTGGCTTGGTGATGGCCAAGTTTACGGTTTTGATTTGAATACAGAGACATTTGAGTTATTTCCATCCCCTTGGGGAGATTACCGAAAATTCAAGTTGGGAGTCCTGAAAGGTAGGTTAAGTCTAATTATATTGGTTTACTTTGGATTAGAGGTTTGGGTGATGTATGGGAAATCTTGGTATGCAGAGAGAACTATCCGAGAAAATATTCTTGGATATGGATCATATCCCGTGTGTCTCATAGATGGTTTAAAAGGTACTGGTATTTTGATAGTCCATGATGAAGCAACAAACGAGCTTCTGGCCTATTGTCTTACCACGAATGCTACTCTATCCCTAAATTGTCAGTCCGACTCCTTTATGATAATAACTTATCGTCCTAGCTTTGTTAAACTCCACAACTTTCAAAGAGCCATAACAAAACAACATTATTATTTGTTTTGAAATTGTTGTTTGTATTTCTTATTATTTGGTTTGGTTGGTCGCGACTAATCTGCCATAAAACTTTGAAAGACAAGATGGCTTGAATGCAAAGTCACAGACAGGGAAGCTTAGCTAATCTATGTTGAAGAGGCTATATTGAGTTGTAGTGTTTGTTTAGACAACATTTTAACTATGTTTTTATTTGGCTTTTGCTTTGATCTATTTGAGTCAGCCTAACTTTTTAAGGTAATTACTGTGATGATATGGTGGTATTGATTGTTTTTAATAGCTTTTTAAATGCTCATTTGTTAATCAAATCAAAGTAATTAAGTTTTGAAAATGATAAGTTCGATTCAAACTACAAGTACTGAATTTGAATCAAATTCAAACCTGAAATGCATAACAAAGTCAAGTTTCATATTTTTCGATTCTAATTTAAATACTCAACACCCCTAACTCACACAAATCTACAAGAATTTCCCACAATATTAACATCAGCGGACATTCATCCATCTCTCGTCCACGTCGCCTAGAAATTTACAATGATTTAAACAACAGTTTGAACTATAATAAAAAAATGTAGTCACAAAAACCGGCTCTGTGAATGAAGAGAAATTTACCAGTTCAAAGCTATATAAACTGCGAAACGAATAAAAATAAGAGCGACATGGCATTGCAACTTTAGTTAACAGCAACGTGGCTTCAAACCTGTTATTAAAGTATGTGGGTCAACATTTAACAGAACCCGACTCAATCCGAGTTTCATGAATAGTTTCACATTCCCCTGAATATTCTAATCACCCAAAATGCCCATTGTTCATTTTAAGTCTCGCCTTACTAATAACACACTCATTGGTGTCTTAAGACACTCTTACTAATGCTCTTTCCATCTCCATTATTAACAAACCAAACGCCAAGTGTTTGCTTTTTCACCTGAGTCTTTATGCCGAGTGTAGTTTCCATAGTGTTAATAAGCTGACTTACAAAAGTTAATAACATGTTTTTATAGTATTTGGGTTAGCTTATTCAAGTTGTTTTTGTGTGTTGAGAAGTTAAAAATGAGAAGTTAGTATTTGTAAATTATAGCTTATGACTTATATAAGTTGATAAGTTGTTTTTGAGAAGGAATCCCAAACACCCCGTGATGTAGAGTTCGTTTCATGAATTGGAATGGGAATTCCTAGAAATTGAAATTTGATTTGTAATTTAGGTTTGTTTGTTTTGCAAAAGTGAAAGAAATTTGGATGAAATTGGAATGTAGATTCACTTCCTTATTTTGTTGTTCAATTCCAATTCATTTTCTTGTTGAAACCAACAATATAAGGAGTGAAATCAACATTCCAATTCCATCAAAATTCCATTCCATTTCGTGAAACAAACACTACCTAAAAGTCCACTCTAGTAGGGGTATATCATTAGTTTTTTTTGAATGGCCAATGAATCCTCCAAATGTGCTACTGGCGAAATTCACCACATCAGGATACACTCGCCTCAGCCTCCGAACAGGGGAAAACCCTCACCTAGGGCCGAAGCTCGTGAACACTCGCCCAAAGGCACGACAGTGCGGTGAAGTAAAACCTGTTCAGTTCAAAGATCGAACTAGCGATTAGCACCTATTCGCTTAATCTCTCATCATCACCAGATGATGTAGAAAATAATAGGGAGCGCAGGAATCAAACCTGATTCTTAGAACACCTCTCTTCCACATAGTAAAACGCGTTTATGCTCTAATATAGAATTATATTACAGTAGCCATTCCTACATCTCTCTTCCACATACATACATAATCTGCAAGTTTCATCCACCATTCCACCCTGGTTGAGCTAAAGGTTATTTTAATTTTATCTTCAAAATGTAACAGAACAATCAGACGGCCGATTTATCAAAACTGTGAAATCAGACTGTAATTCAAATTTTGAAATAACTTTCCCCACCAAAGAACAAATTAAAAAACTGTGATTGAAAAGTAAAAAGCCTCAGGCAGCCTAGTTATCATCAAAATGAAATCAGTCGGTAATTCCAACATTTTATATTTTACATCATCACTGGCTTTCAACTTTTTCAATCAATTAAACAACAGTTTTGAAAATTAAGATGTAATCACAAAAACCGGCTCTGTGAATGAACGAAAACATATCAGTTCACAGGTTCCTATAAAATGCGAAACTTGATATCGGTTCAATCATAGCATCGTCGGTCATTGAACCTTTATCTACCGCCGACGTGGCATCGAACCGTTATTTTAAATTCAGACCATGAGAAAACCTAAAAATGACAACCCTCAGTCTGGGTTAATTCAAATGAAAGTGAATGAAGAACGCGAAAGATGAGATAATTGAGGACGAATGATGGTGTATATGTAGAGAGAATATTGCAAATGGTAAACCCTAATTAGGTCGATATATTTGGGGTATGGATACGGCCCATGAAAGCTGTCAAAGCCCATAGTGATGGCTTTAGCCCAGCCCAAATGTAAACGTTTTGACATGTTCTATTTTAAGTAAATTAACAATAACAATTAACAATAACAATAACAATATTATACTCTAATATTTATTTGAGTTGGACCAATGAGAGCGGCACAATGGAGGGCGCACCTCGCACCTCCAGACGGTGTAGCCTTATCGTATTAAGATTTAATATGGAAAATATTTACAAAGAAATTAATTCGTTAGATGTTTAATATGGGTATAATAGATAAATATGATATTTGAGAAATTCGGAATCGATTATGTGTTGGTTGCTCAGATACAGACACGGGTGCTCATTTGATTACTAAAACCAATCTACTACCTACGTAGTCGCATCTATACCGAATAAAGTAACATACTAAATAATATACAACGAATACATACATTACTCTTTTTCTTAACTTGATATTTTAAAAAATATAAAATTAGAAGTACACATATGTATTTGATATTTCAAGTTGTTTTTTGCGCAAGAATAATATCAGTTTTTTGGTAATGCGAATCTTGTCGAGTCATTTTTAACCACAGGATATTATAATCGAGTATATCGGTTACTCACATACAAGCAATCTAGTAATACGTAAGATGTATCCATCAAAGTTGAAAAGACTCATAAGATATTGGAAGTATGAGTGTCTGACTGTGCTCTGTGTGATATTTGACTTTCCCTATTGCGATTACTCTCTAGTTTCATATAATTTTTCTCTTAAATTCCATAGCCATTGTTGAATCTCATGATGTGGAGTCTTCCGTTAATCGACTCCTAGTTGAATCAATGCTCTTAGATCTCTTTGTGTATTAGTTTCTTAAATGATATTATTTGGCAATGTTTTTTGAAAATTTATGAGTTACGTTTTGGGCAATGTACTTTGGAAATCTGAATGTGACTATTAAAGGTCATCTTATGGTTATTTTTTATTTTTGAACGGCTAACTGCTTTCCACGTGTAAACCCACCCTTTCGGAGCTATGTCCAAAGGCCGACTACTCGACCACCGCTAGAAAGCGTAGCACACTCCTGATGCGCGGAAACCCCGTGGAATAGGTAAAACCGCGCCCCCCTTGGACTCGAACCCGGATAAAACCCCGGGCCAAGCCTTCACCGAGATGTCCAAATACCCAGCCTCAACCAGGGATCGAACCGGTGCCTCCTAAGAAGACAGCCGGCTTCCCCACCAACTGAGCTGGGATAAGTGGACTTATGGTTCTTTTGATACTTATACTTAACTTTATTAAATGGGATGCATCATATGTACTTTGTTTTTTTTTTTTTTTTCCTTGTTATTTTCTTTCATATTGGCACATGAAAAAGGATGTTTTGAAGCTCTTCATCATGACAACATGTTGAGCGCTTTGCTTTGCAGATTTTCAAGTATTGTAGGCAGAATTTGAGTAGAAACTTGACTTCAATTATTAAAACCTGATTTTCAACTTAATCATAAATTGTTACTTTGATATGGTCGGTTTTAAGCTTAGATAAAAGAGCAAGGTCGTAATTTCTCTTTTGCTTTGAGCCACTGAAAAGGTTAAACCGGGCCTCGTGAATTCATAACAACTTATTAACTTAACAAAAGCATTATAACCATGTCAGTCACTTTGGACTATTTTGGACCGAAGACACAAGATGATGGTTAAAAATTGAAGTGAATTTTTATCCGAAACGGTTAAAATAAACAAACTGTCAAGAAACTGGTATCAAGAACAGATATATTCAAACCCAGTTATTGCTAACACTAAGAACAACAATCCGAACTGGAAATACAAAGAATCACGAGACTCTTACAACTCTTCTCACAAGCAGATTATCAAAACGATAATCTGCATAGACAAACACTGGAATCAACCGAAAAGTGAAACAAAAACACTTTAAAAACCCTAGATCGTCTATACAAGAGAGAGAGAGAGAGTACAAAGGGAAAACTGAAAATGCTAAAGTAAAAGTCGGTTCACAACCCCCTAGATTCTTTAATACTTATCTAGATGCATAACAGCAACCGAGTTATCTGGAGACTTCAAAACAACAAGCTTCAGATCAATATTAAAGCCCAGCTCCATTCAGTCCAATAAGCAAGCCCATTTGTAGTCCAGTAGATAAGCCCAACTCACATGAAACAAAGAAAACGAAAACAAATATTAAATAGAATTGTAATAGGAAAAAAATGTATTATTTTTACACCCCCCCACAATTCTATTAGTTAAACAGATCAAAAAGTTTCAATTTCTTACAAAGAACTTGATGTATTTTGACCAACACTCCTTTAGTAAATATGTCCGCAACTTGATTTGCGGACTCAATACCAACACATTTCAAAACACCTTTCGAAATCAAATCTCTTAAGAAAAATAAATCCAATTCAAAATATTTGGTCCTATCGTGAAAAACTGGATTTGCTGCTATAGACATAGCAGCATTATTATCACAATACAAGTTGATAGGTATATCAATTTTAATTTGTAACTCTCCCAACAAATTTTTCAACCAAATTAACTCACATGCAGCAACACACATCGACCTGTATTCAGCCTCAGCTGAAGACCTCGACACTGTACTTTGTTTCTTACTTTTCCACGATACTAAACAATTACCCAAGAAAATACAAAAACCTGTAACTGACTTTCGAGTAACTAGACACTTAGCCCAGTCAGAATCAGCAAAACCAGACAGATTCAACGAACTACTCTTACTAAACAAAAGACCTTTTCCTGGCGCAGATTTAAGATATCTCAACAAGTGAAAAGCAAGTTTCAAATGTCCTTCAGTAGGACTATGCATAAACTGACTAAGAACATGTACTGCATATGAGATATCAGGTCGAGTATGGGACAAATAAATTAATTTACCTACCAACTGTTGATAACCAGTGATATCTTTTAAAGGACCAGAATTAATGTTAAGCAAATTATTAACCACATGACTTTGATCAATTGGTATATTAACAGGCTTACAACCTAACATACCGTATTCCGACAAAAGATCAGTACAATATTTCCTTTGTGATATACATATACCATCATCACAAGACAACACTTCTATGCCTAAAAAATATTGCAACTCACCAAGATCTTTGATCAAAAATTTCGTTTTTAAACTTTGCTTAATATTTTCTATCTCAGTTAATGAATTACCTGTAACAACAATATCATCTACATATACAAGTAAAACAACAAAGATACCATTTTTACTTCTAATAAACAAAGAAGTATCACACTTACTTTGTATAAAGTCAATGCTAAGTAAAACACTAACCAATTTTTCATTCCACATTCTAGGAGCTTGCTTAAGCCCATACAAAGACTTATTAAGTTTACACACTTTGGACAAATCATTAGACTGATAACCTTCAGGTAATGACATATAAACTTCTTCATTTAGATCACCATATAAAAATGCATTATTAACGTCTAATTGATACAAGTTCCAATTGTTTTGAACAGCCAATGCGATAATACATCTAACAGTAACCAGTTTAACCACAGGAGAGAAAGTTTCTTCATAATCAATTCCCTCTTTTTGGCTAAACCCTTTAGCAACAAGCCTAGCCTTAAATCTTTCTACTTCACCATTAGATTTATACTTAATTTTATAAATCCATTTACACCCTACAATACTTCTATTTTTAGGTCTGTCAACAACATCCCAAGTATGATTTCTATGCAAAGCTTGAATTTCATCATTCATTGCAGAAACCCAGTTGGGATCTTGAACAGCCTCATTAAAGTTCTTAGGTTCAACAGCTTTAGAAAGAACAGAGGCAAAACATTTATTATCACACGTAAGTTTAGAAAAATTAACAACTCGTTCAATCCCGTATTTAACCTTCCCTTCTAAAACAAAATCATTTAAATTCTTTGGTAAATTAGAAGTCCTAGAGGACCTCCTAGGAACAAGAGATGTCTCAGAACCCATTGTGTCACCCTCAGACGGAACTCGGACTTCATCTGTGATACTCACCGGTTCTGCCCTATCAGAAGACTCTCGAACCTCATCAGACTGCTGAGTACCAGTCTCAACATTAGAGGTATCAAGACTCGTTGATTGCTAAACTCCTGCACCAGTCTCACCTTGACCCCTTCTCTCATCATAGGGATCCTCCACAGTTTGAAAAGGTTTGGGCTCAGAGTTTTCATAAACGTCAAAAAAATTGAGAGCATTAATGTCTTTAATAGGATTTGAATCATAATTGTTAAAAACAGATTGTTCCTTAAAAGGAAAGATTGTTTCATAAAACTTCACATCCCTTGAAAAAATAATAGACTTTGAATCAAGACTAAAAAGTTTATACCCCTTTTTTTTCAAGTGAATATCCTATAAAGACACATTTTTCTGCTCTACTATTCAATTTATCAGATTCATTCAAAACGGTATGAAAACACAAGCACCCAAACACTTTAAGATGATTCAAGAAGGGTTTAAATTTATAAACTAATTCATACGGTGTCTTTCCAGCAAGTACGGAGGATGGAGTCCTATTAATAAGATAGGCAGCAGTTAGAACACATTCATGCCAAAACCTAACAGGTAAATTACTTTGGAATAGTAAAGCTCTAGTAACATTCAGCAAATGCCTATGCTTTCTTTCAACAATTCCATTTTGTTGAGGAGTATAGGCACACGAAGTTTGATGAACTATCCCTAACTGACTACAAAACTGACTCATTTGATTGTTTACAAATTCTGAACCATTATCGCTTCTAAAACATTTCACTGTTTGTTTAAATTGAGATTTGAGAATGTTAACAAAATGTCTTATATTAACAAAAACTTCAGTTTTATCTTTCATAAGACAAACCCAGACAGCTCGGGAATAGTCATCAACAATAGTCAAGAAATACTTGTGACCTTCCCTACTAGCAACCCTATAGGGACCCCATACATCTAAGTGAACCAGCTCTCCCAACTGATAACTCTTATGTTCACTCAAAGGAAAGGGTTCCCTATGCTGCTTAGCCCTATGACATACATCACAAGGGCCATGATCAACCTCAGTTGAAATGTTTAAAGTATCTTTAAACATTTTAATAGCTTGATCAGCAGGGTGTCCTAATCTAGAGTGCCACAGCTTATACACAGAAGCATTAAAGATAGACAGATTAGACACAACAGCATTACCACACATATATAAACCTTGAAGTTGGTTACCAATCACCAGGATTTTCCCTGTTAACAAGTCCTGTACATAACACTTATGTTCATCAAACCCAACAAACAACTTATTATCCCTGGCTAACTTATGTACAGAAATTAGGTTAACACTATATTCAGGGACGACAAAAACATCATGTAAAATCACACCATCAGCCAATTTAAAAGTTCCAATTTTAGTTACATAAGCATTTGTACCATTAGGATGCTTTACTTGAATTTTAAGATTAGAAACATCAATGTAATTAGTTAAATTTGTTTTAGAATTTACCATGTGATTATTAGCCCCTGAATCTATTATCCAACCCAAACCTTTACTCACATCACACCCAAAAGAAAAAACAGGACTGCTAAACACAGTTGAGCAAAACAACCCACCTGAAACATTACAGCTCTGTGATGATTCAGGTATCCTGTCATTAATCAAACTCAGCAATTTAGTCAACTGATCAGAAGTCAAAGCAGTAATAGGAACACTTGACTCTTCAATTTTAGAACTATTAGTAGAACTATTCTTCTTTCCCTGATTCCCTCTTGGTGGTTTCAACCAAGAAGGATACCCTATTATCTCAAAACACTTCTCTATTGTATGCCCAACCTTATTACAGTGAGTACATTTTAGATTTTGATTTAAAGCTCTATTAGTTTTCTTAAACTCAACAGGTGGGCTAACTTTAGAAACAAAAGACATGTTTGGATTTTTCTTATTACCACAACTATAGTTTCTATGAGATTCCTCTCTAGAAACTATAGCAAAAGCCTCTTTAACAGT
This sequence comes from Helianthus annuus, assembly GCF_002127325.2. Classification (NCBI taxonomy): domain Eukaryota; kingdom Viridiplantae; phylum Streptophyta; class Magnoliopsida; order Asterales; family Asteraceae; genus Helianthus; species Helianthus annuus. Next base: position 117,805,728 of record NC_035435.2, read on the forward strand.
TGGTAACGTTTCTTTCATCAAAAGATTAGTTCTAACTCCTTGATACACATTATCCAACCCCATTAAAAACTGCATTAATTTTATCATATGATTAAAATCATTGAACTCCTTAGCAGCATTACATGAACAGGAAGGCAATTGCAAAATCTGATCTAACTGACCCCACATAACATTCAACTTATGATAGTAATCAGATACACTAGATCCATTTTGACTAAATGAGTTAATTTTCTGATACAAATCAAACACGACAGATCCATCAACCTTGTTATAAGTTTCCTTCAAATCTAACCAAACATCACTAGCCAATTTAGAAAAGACATTACCCATATATAACTCTTCACTAATTGAATTCAAGATCCAAGTTAAAACTATAGAGTTACACCTATCCCATTGCCTAGCAAGAATCTCATTTGTTTCAGATTTAACACAACTTTTGTCAATAAATCCCCATTTATTTTTTACTTGTAAAGCAAGTTGCATAGCATTAGACCAAATTGTGTAATTCTCAGACCCTTTAAGTTTAATAGAAACAATAGTCAAGTTACTAGAATCAGACGGATGCAAGTATAACGGGTCACTTGCATCAAGCTTACTCACAAGAGTCTCAGGTGGTAGATCATTAGGACCAGAACCGCCACTTGTGACAACGAGACCATCAACCATTGTAACACTCAATCAACTAACAACAGGAACAACAACCAGATAGTTGCAACAATAACACTAAAGAATCACAACAATCACAAATCCTAAAAGGGCGAAACCTTGACAGGGACCAGATCAGAGGGTCATCACTCAAGGTGCCTCTGCAAGCCTTATCAAGGGAGCCGACTAGACACACTCAAAAGATCACCAGCAACAAGTAAAAACAAATAGCAACCAAAAACAGGAAACAAATAATAAACAAAGCAAGAATCAAGCCACAAACAGATAACAAATAAAATGCAACAGGATGTACCCTTCCTGTGTCCCAATCAACACCGGCCCGACTAGTCCAGCAAACGAAATGCCTAATGCAAGAACAGAAATATAAAAGGAACTAAATCAAGGAACGAACTCACCAGGGGGTGCGTATAAATCCTGCAAATCAGACTTGCGGCCTTCACTTAGGGCTACAAGAACTGATTAGAAGACCAATCAGCTACACAGATTCGGTCAGTTTGCTTTATAACCTTCTAGGGTTACAAAGACCAACACGAGTCACTGCAACAGAACCACAAACCCTAGATGAGGGTTCCAATCCTTCAAGAATCCCAAATTCCTTCACTATACACGCACTTCAAGAACCGGTAATAACAGTTTTCACAAGGATACAAGAACTGGTAGACAATACGAACCACCAACCTCCTTAGATCTTCTTGAAACTCCTCAGATCTAGACAGATCTGACACAAACCAAACCCTAATGCAAGAGATCTTCAAGAATACTGCTCAAACTTTACAGATCTGAAAACGGCAACAGATATACAACACCAAACTTGAACGGATCTCCAAGAAGAAACCTTCAAACACAACGGATCTGATGAAATTAGACTGACTCGCAGCGGAACAGAGATAAAAAACAAAAAAACACAGACTAAACCCCAAGAGCTATTAAAGCTCTGATACCATGTCAAGAAACTGGTATCAAGAACAGATATATTCAAACCCAGTTATTGCTAACACTAAGAACAACAATCCGAACTGGAAATACAAAGAATCACGAGACTCTTACAACTCTTCTCACAAGCAGATTATCAAAATGATAATCTGCATAGACAAACACTAGAATCAACCGAAAAGTGAAACAAAAACACTTTAAAAACCCTAGATCGTCTATACAAGAGAGAGAGAGAGCACAAAGGGAAAACTGAAAATGCTAAAGTAAAAGTCGGTTCACAACCCCCTAGATTCTTTAATACTTATCTAGATGCATAACAACAACCGAGTTATCCGGAGACTTCAAAACAGCAAGCTTCAGATCAATATTAAAGCCCAGCTCCATTCAGTCCAATAAGCAAGCCCATTTGTAGTCCAGTAGATAAGCCCAACTCACATGAAACAAAGAAAACGAAAACAAATATTAAATAGAATTGTAATAGGAAAAAAATGTATTATTTTTACACAAACACAAGAGAATAACAACGAACTTTATTCAACCCGAATGGTACGGTCAAGTATGGATGAGCACGGTACCGAAAATAAATAGCATTAGCGAAATTTGCCAAATATGCATATCGGTACCGAAAATGTTCGGTACAGTACGGTACCGGTACCGAAAACATCAAAAATTGGGTACCGATACCGAAATTTGCCAAATATGGGTACCAATACCGAAAATGTTCGGTACAGTATGGTATCGACATCTGAAGGTAAATATCGATAATATATTAGTGCCGTACCGAACTGGCACCGATACCGAAAACATCAAAAAGTGGGTACCGATTCCATGCCCAAAATAAAATCGATACTACAAATACCAAGTCCCATGTGCTCATCCTACCGGTGAAGCTTCTATTCCAATCATCCAATAACCCGCCCATCAAATCAACAAATATGAAAATCACATAATCGAGTAAGTAACAAACAAATACATAAAGATCTTTCTTCAATGGCGTCATCGACTGAGGGTAATTTGGCGGGAAGAAGACTATTTATTGAGAATTTAGAGTAAATTACAAGTTTTGTCCTTTATGTTTACATCAAATTTCAGGCGCTGTCCTTTAGCGCAAAAGATGACAGGCGGTGTCCTTTATCTTTCAAAATCTTGCACGTTTTGTCCTTTAGACCAAACCCAGTTAGATTTTTTGGTTAAATCTGGTCATGTGCAAGGCACATGAGGGTATTATTGTAATTTCACCTTTCAAGGACTATTTTGTAAGATAAATTATATCAAGGGGCTATTCTGTATTAAACTTAAAAATAAAAAAATATATAAAAACTCACACTCTCTCTCTCTCTTGATCTGAGTCCCTCCCTCTCTCTTCTCTCTCTCTCTCTCTCTAACAACAGGTTGGCCATCCACCATAGACCACCACCACCACCCCTCTCTCCCTCTTTCCCATCGCCACCATCAGCCTCCACACACCACCGCTACACCGACACACCACCACCATATCCCCGCCGTTCACTCTCTCTCTCTCTTAGACTTCACTCACTACCACCACCTCCCACCATCCCACAACCTTCACCGCCACTAGCCCCACCTACTGAACACCACCAATTCAACCACACCACCCAATGGTTGTAATTTACTCAAAAATCAAAGAGTTGTACCTATCAAAATCTTGGGCGATGATGTAGAGAAACTGAGCATAATTAGCCAGGAGAAGAGTGTTATCTGGTTCTAAAATGGCTTTCTGATCCATTATCTTCTTCCATAACTTTTGCATTCACTGGAGAAACAAATCTTTGCATGGTGTGATGATCTAAAGCACCATTTCTGATCACATCCTGCATATCAACAGCTTCTTCCAAAATCGATTGCCATAAACCCGATTCCTCTTCCTGGGTCACCTAACCCGAAACCGACAGGTTTATCGTTGAGGCCGAGGAGGATTCATCCGGAATAACCTTCCGGTGATGTCCGACCGCCCCACTTTACATTTTGATAGGTACAACTCTTTGATTTTTGCAGATGGGGATTGCAAGTAGGGATCTGGGAAGATGAAGTAGGTGAAAAGAGGGCTTATTCGTTTAGCAACTTGTTTATTTGTAAATCTTTTTCCTTTTTTACCCAACAATCCCTTGTTATAAGTTTTTTATACAATAGTCCCTGAGGATGTAAAATGACAAGAGTGCCCTCATGTGCAAGGCACATGACCAGATTTAACCAAAAAATCTAACTGGGTTTGGCCTAAAGGACAAAACGTGCAAGATTTTGAAAGATAAAGGACACCGCCTGTCATCTTTTCCGCTAAAGGACAGCGCCTAAAATTTGATGTAAACATAAAGGACAAAACTTGTAATTTACTCGAGAATTTATGTTGATTTTTGTATTACCGATTACAAGTTTCATGATAAATTTATTGAGAATGTCCTGCATTTTTTATTTAGGGTTTCATATGTATGACGGGAAAAAACTATACTTTGTATCATTTAGGATGATAAGAAATTAAGATTTGAGGATGAGTATTTGATCAATCATTATGATAATTTAGTGGTAATGAATCAAGTGCCTAAGTTTTGACTTTTGACTGAATCAGATGCAATCAATCTCAATCTGCTAGTGGGGAGTTGAATCATTGATCAACCATTGGTTTGTTGGTTGTCTTTTTGAGAGACCATACGAATTGAAGTTAAGAACATTGGGTATGGGGGAGAATAGTCTCCAAAGGACTATCCTCCACATAAGCGCCACGTAGGCAAAGGAGAAGGACCCTCTCCTTGAAGACTATCCAAGGGTGTGGGGATGCTCCTCCTCTAATTTTTTATTATTATTTATTTGATTTAAATAATTAATGAAAACAAAGTAAATAAAAGTAAAAAAGTTACATTTAAATAAAACCTTAAAAAACAACCTAGAGTTACATTTAAATAAAAAAAACACACCTAAAAAAAACCTAGAGTTACATTTAAATTAAAAAAAAACACACTTAAAAAAACCTAAAGTTACATTTAAAAAAAACTACACTCCCCCACTCCATTTTTTCCTAATTTTGTCCTTCATCATTTGGTTGAAAGCGTTTGGCATTTGTTGGTAACCCGCAAAAGCGTTGTCCATTACGGGTGTGTAGCCGGATGACGAAAACGGGTGTGAACTTGAGTTGGGATTATTTGGGTTGTAGGGATCCATAATTTTTTAAGGTTAGGAGAGGGTTTTTTTTTATAAAAATGGGAGAAAAGTGGGAGTAGTTTGGTAAAAAAGTGGGGTGAAAAGGGGTTTAATTTATAGTGGTGGGGTGAATTATTATTTTTTTTAAAAAGGTTGCAGGTTAACGTTAGGGGCGCCCACCCCATTCAATTTTCTGGCCCGTCTCCAGCGTCCAAAATCCGACGCCTTTGCCATGCCGGGCCCCAAGGGGGCGGTGTTGGACGTGCCTAAAGGGGGGAGACGGCCCTCTAACGAGGCCCATACCCAATGGCCTTAACGCAATCAATTAAATAAAACAAATATATCTAGTAAAATCCCAATGATAACAAAGATTTCCTCTATCCTTATCGATAGAGACCCTCAGCTCTAAAAAAAAAAAAATTCTGCTTTTGACATGTAAAGTATAATGAAGTGTTGCAAAGAGAATCAAAACAAACAAGAAAAAAAAATACTAATAATAATAGTGGTACCTGTTTTGGTCAAAAATCACACAAGGATAATGTAACCAAACTTTATGTAAACGGGGTATGATGCTTGGTTAATTATAAAAGTAAAGGATCACTTTTATGAGAAATATGCAAAGACACAATGATTTATACGAGGAAAAAGCCCTTGATCAATGTATGATCTCCGGCATAAAAAACCTCGGGTGATGGCAACTACCGATCACCAACTTCAATATAAGAAAAATATAGTTACAACTTCGGATGATAATGAGCTGAGTACAAGGATCACTATAGTTTCGAGTGTCTAAGCGTGTGAGAATTGTGTTGTGTGTTCTTCCGAATGAGGAAGAGTGTTATATATACAAGTGTAGGTGACCTATTTTAGGTAAAAGGCTAATAATCAGCTCATTACCCCTTTAGAAATAAAAGTAAATCTAGCCTAAATTATCGCCCTTAAATCATGCCATGTTTCCATATCCTTCACAACGTCCATCTCCGATTAAGCACATGCCATTGTTGTAAAGACGTGTCCTTTAATTGAGATGCTTAAGAGCGGATCCTGCTAGATGTCCTGCAAAACAACATTAAATTCAACGAAAGCAACTGTTAGTATGAGGATCCTATGATGGTCCGTGATCCTGATCCTGGGACTCTGCTGAGGATCACTATCTGTCAAAGAAACAAGGATCACTGGTTAGGATCACATGTGAGGATCATGTATTGTAAAAATCCAGCCCTAACAATTGCCCCCAAAATATAAGGAGTTTATTGTAAATTAACGAGTTGTATTTTGTTTTGATCTTATCTCCAACGAACAATTCGGATAACTAGCCGTTAATTTCGAACTAGCCGTTGCAACCTTTACGTCATGGAGGTGACATCCCTGCAAATCATGATTATAAATAGGAGATAGGGTTAGGATCAATCTTCATTTAAATTCAAGATATTCTCCCTTTATAATCTCTATCGAAGATCAATCAGGTATTCTCTTCTCTTTCTTCCCTCTCTTGCTCTGTTTTTCTGCTTTTATCCTGCCAAGAGTATGTTGCTCCGAAATTCTCCTCACAAGGATCACAAGAAGATCAGTCCTTTGAAAAGCCAAGGGATCGTCAAAGACTCTCCTACAGAGAGGTGCTGCTTTACTGATGTTCATGTTGATAGGATCCGTCACTGTTTTCCGGCGGATACCGTCTTCAAGTCTTTTACTCCCACCGCTCTGAGTGATTTCGTTTCCGACGCCTGGGTGGCCTTTCCTGCAACTCCGTTTACCATAGGATATTCATATCCTTTTCCAGCCTTCACCCAGTCCTTCTTTTCTCTGACCGGTATGTCCTATATCCAGGCCATGCCGATGATATGGAGGGTTCTGTGTACCCTTGAGAGGATCATCGAGCAGGAGGGGATTGACTTAGGGATGCCGGAGCTGGCCGAGTTATATGATCTTACCACATTTGGTTCCTGTCGATACCTGTTGAAACGGAAAGCTGGAGAGGATCACCCTGTTTTTAAGGTCACAAAAAATGATACCAACTGGAAGCGACGATTCTTCTTTGTTAGGAGAGATACCATCCCTAACGGGGAGGATCTGCCCAAGGAGTGGGCTACCTGGAAGGATCACCATCAGACTTGTCTCTTATGATGAGGATCACTAATGTCTTTTTCGTCTTTTGTTGTTTTTTTAGCTATATCCGTTACTCATCTCAAGTTAACTCCTGCTGCAAGAGAGAGAGTTTTAGCTTTCAAGAAGCTTGATCCTGAGACCAGAAGTTTTCCAGTCACCATCCAAGATTCACAAGAAGTATCCTCCGCATCTGCCACTATGTCAAGTAAGTATCCTTATTAAAAAGTAAGTTATATGTAAGACTGTTTAGTTAGTAAGGGAACTTATCTTGTTTTGATTGTGTAGGTGCTGGGAAACCTGCTAAGTCTGCCTCCAAGTTTGGGATTGATGAACTTGCCAATGTCAAGTCTTCAAGAAAGAAGACCCCTGCTGCTAGTCCCTCTGCTTCTGCCCCTAAAGCTCCTATTAGGGGTAAGGGAAAGAAGAGAAAGGCCTCTGAGGATCTTCAAGGATTCCCTCTGATTCGCCATCAGTTTCTTGATTCTGTCAACGAGGTTAGGATCACTGCCCCTGTTGGTTATCTTGATGGTTTTTTGAGGATCACCTGTGTTTGACGTCGTTGTTTTTGCAGAAACTTACTGAAATAGAGACTTATGTTAACCACGTTGAAGATCAGGATCGCCAAATTGCCGACCTCCAACAGATGGGTGTGCTGAAGGATCTCAAGATAGCTGATCTTGAGAAGGAGCTCCGGGCTATCAAGGATGAAGCTGTCAAAGCATTGATCAAGTTTGACTACGAGAAGCATGATATCACCCAGGATGCTAAGGTCTCTGCTGCGATAACCATGTATAAGATCCAGCTGCAAATGGCTGCGGAGGCTCAGGATCCTTCTTTTGACAAAGGCACATGGGACGTGGAAGGTTGGAAGGCGAGGCTGGCAGAGTTGGAGGATGATGATGATGCCGAGGATATCCCTATGCTTGAAGGTGGAGATGCTGGTAAGGATCAGGGGGAAGCAAGTGGAGCTGGTGGTGATGTTGCAGCGAAGGTTTGAGTTGCAGGATTGGGCAATGATGGATATTTCGAGACTAGGCCGGAGCCCAATTTTTTGAGTTTGGTAGTGGTTTGTTTGTGGTTGTTGATGTTTGAAACAATTATGGTTTGTAACTTGAACAATAGTTTTTAGGGTTAAGGATTATGGATCCTTTGGACAATAGGTAGGATTACAAAAGGTGGAGGGATCCTCTGTTTGGGGGATGAAGCCTTTGTGATCCTGCCGCCTTTAATTTCCTGCACCTGCTAAGACCGCATAAACAATGGACACCCTTTGCCAACCCATGTGGACGGGCCACGTTTTGCTGGTAGAAATGTGGGTTGGCAATTTTGACAACTTTTTGAAAGGGTTTAAGATCCTTTTGTTAATAAAATAACTTTAATCTTTCTGGCTTATCTCGTGTTGTTATCCTTTATTTATCCTCTTTATTTTCCAGCTGTTTTAGAAATATATATGTTAGAGTAACAAGAGTTGAGCAAACCATGTTTTATAATTTTAGGATATGATCCTAGATCAAATATCCTGACACTGAAAATTTCTGAAGCAATCAATTTCAAGGATCATAGGTTTAGTTGTCAAAGTGTAAGGGTTGTTTAGTATAATCAAAATAGTCAAGGATCATACCTGAGGATCCAAGTTAGGATCCTAACCTTTAATCAAGATAACCGTAGATGAGATTTTGATGGATAATAAGGATTAAGGATCCTTATGTGTCTAACTTTAAAAACCTGAAAAATGAAACATAACTTGGGACTAAGCCAATGTAAAAGATAAGTTAGTAGCTGGAGACATGCCCAAAGGATAACTGGGGATGATCCCAAAGGATCACTGGGGACAAGCCCAAAGGATATCTGGGGACAAGCCCAAAGGATAACTGGGGACAAGCCCAAAGGATAACTGGGGACAAGCCCAAAGGATCGTATGTAAACTGGAGTATGGCCCTTACTGGCGACTATCCAAATTTAGTGACATGAAAATGTCAAAAGCTATGCTAACGTGAAAACGTTAGAAACCTTAGGAACGGATGTATGGTACGTCTACCATTATACGGAGGATCCTGGGTATAGCCAGTACGATGAGGTTGTCAGCCCCGGAAGTGGGTACTGGTCCCAAAGACGTGAACTATATCAGGATCATCGTGCGCTGCTGGCGGAAACTGGGGATAATCCCAAGGATAACTGGGGTTGAACCCAAGGATCTGTGGTGCTTTTGAAGATCTTTAACGATATGCTGAAGATACCTGAACTATCATAACTCAAATGGTTCGTGAGAAGAGGATGAAGGATACATGATCCTTATCCTTAGGTAAAAAGTAAGGAAATGTAATAGTTTTAGGGTAAGGACATTACCAGATTAAGGATCACTAACATCACCGGGATCCTTCGAGGATACTTCAATGTAAGGATCACATGCTTTGAAGGATCATGTTCACATAAAGTATCTCTTTAAGTGAACAACAAGGCTCGTGGTAACAAGTTTCCTTCCATAGTTAGCAATCTGTATGCCCCCTTTCCTGCTTCAGCTTCAATCAAGTAAGGGCCTTCCCATTTTGGTGCTAACTTCCCATTAGCAGGATTGATAGTGTTTTGGAATGCTTTTCTCAACACCATATCTCCGACTTGGAACTTCCTTATCCTAACATTTTTGTTGTAAGCACCAGCCATTCTTTGTTGGTAGCTTGCCATCCTTATCCTAGCCAGATCCCTGATTTCCTCAATAGTATCCAAATCCTGAGCCAGGATTGTAGCATTCTCTTCAGGATCACGAGCACTTGTTCTAGCAGTTGGGATCACCATCTCTGTTGGGATCACTGCTTCTGCCCCAAATACTAAAGAGAAAGGTGTTTGACCAGTGGCATTCTTGGGAGTTGTCCTATCAGCCCATAGCACATAAGGTAACTCCTCTGCCCATTTTCCCTTTTTGGATCCTAGCTTCTTCTTCAGATTGTTGATGATGATCTTGTTGGATGATTCTGCTTGGCCATTGGCCTGTGGATGAACTGGTGTTGATGTTATCATCTTGATTCCCCAACTGTCACAAAAGTTAGTAGTTCTGCTTCCAATGAATTGGGAACCATTATCACATACAATTTCAGAGGGAATGCCAAATCTAGTTATAATGTTTCTTTTGATAAAGGATATAACTTCTTTTTCTCTGACTTGAGCAAAAGCTTCAGCTTCTATCCACTTAGAGAAGTAGTCAGTCATGGCAAGCATAAATACTTTTCCACCAGGTGCTTTAGGGAGCTTGCCAACTATATCCATCCCCCATCTCATGAATGGCCAAGAGGATGGTATAGGGTGTAGCAGTTCAGCTGGTTGATGAAGGATATTGCTGTGTCTTTGACAAGGATCGCATTTCCTAGCATATTCTACAGCATCCCTTTTCATGGTTGGCCAGTAGTATCCTGTTCTAAGGATCCTTGAGAACAATGCCCTGCCCCCAGTGTGGTTTCCACAATCTCCTTCATGGAAGTCTCTCAATACTTCTTCAATTTCAGGATCTTTGATACATCTTAAATATGGTCCTGCAAGAGATCGTTTATACAATACATTATTTAAGATTGTGAATTGAGATACCTTAATCCTGAAAGCTCTAGGATTTTCTCCCATCGGTATCTCCCCGTATTGCAAGTATCTCATGATTGGTGAGATCCATGATCCTGAATAAGATTGAGCTTCTTCACTAGGGATTACTGCAGTATCCTCTTCTATTTCCATGGCCACCTGATTTTCAATAGCAGGAGCCAGGATATGGATGATAGGGATACTTATGTCTTCTGGAATTTTTAAGGATGATCCTAAGTTGGCCAATGCATCAGCTTCCGTGTTATCCTCCCTTGGTACCTGTGTTAAGCTGAAAGAAACAAAAGAGAGTGCCAATTCTTTGACTATCTCTAAATATTTGGTTAGTTTTTCACCTTTAACAGCATAGGATCCATTAAAGTGATTGGTGATCAATATAGAGTCTACATATACTTTAAGATATTTTACCCCCATATCCTTAGCAATTTGCAAGCCAGCAATTAAGGCTTCATATTCAGCCTCATTGTTAGTTGCTTGGAACTCACAGGCTATGGAGTGGGGTATTATGTCCCCCTGTGGCGATTTTAGTAGTATCCCGAGCCCTGTGCCCTTGACATTTGAGGATCCATCAGTGTGTAGTATCCAAGGATCCTTGGTCTCATCCAGCTGTTGGACTTCCAATTCTGCTTCTTTTTGTAGATCACTACTGAAATCAGCCACAAAGTCAGCTAGTGCTTGGGATTTAATGGCTGTTCTTGGCTCATATCTTATATCATGGGCACTAAGCTTTACTGCCCACTTAGCCATTCTTCCTGACATCTCTGGTTTCCTGAGGACATTCTTAATTGGAAAGTTAGTTCTAACAACAATAGTATGGGTTTCAAAATAATGCCTTAGCTTAGTTGATGCCATGATTAATGCAAGAATAAGTTTTTCGAGGTGTGAGTACCTGGATTCGGCATCAAGTAAACTCTTACTTACATAGTAGATAGGATATTGTGTACCTTCGTGATCCTTAACAAGGACAGCACTTACAGCGGTTGAGGATACCGCCAAATATAAGGATAACACATCTCCTTTTTCGGGCTTTGATAATGCTGGTGCTGAGGACATATATTCTTTAAGGGCTTGTAAAGCATTCTCATGTTTCTCAGTCCATTCAAACTTCTTGTTCTTCCTTAGGATATCGTAAAATTCTTTACATTTTTCTGAGGATTTTGATATGAACCTGTTCAGAGCTGCTATCCTGCCTGTTAGCCTTTGCACATCCTTAGCATTGGCAGGGGACTTGATGTTTACTAGTGCTTTAATTTGCTCCGGACTTGCCTCAATGCCCCTCTGGGTTACCATATATCCTAGGAATTTACCTGCCTTAACACCAAAGTGGCACTTTGAAGGATTAAGCTTCATGTTATAATTATCAAGGATATCAAATGCTTCCTCCAAATCCCTTAGGTGATCCTCAGCTTTCTTTGATTTGACTACCATATCATCTATGTATACTTCCATAGTTTGTCCAATTTGATCTTTGAACATCATATTCACCAGCCTTTGATATGTTGCACCTGCATTTCTTAATCCAAAACGCATGGCAATATAACAATACAAACCTGTTGGGGTCATAAAGGCTGTATCCTCTTGGTCAGATGGTTCTATCTGAATTTGTTGGAATCCAGATGATGCATCCATAAAGGTTAACAGTTCATGCCCCGCTGTTGCATCCACCATGGAGTCAATGTGGGGTAATGGGAAAGGATCCTTGGGACATGCCTTATTTAAATCAGTGAAATCGACACATACCCTCCACTTTCCGTTTTTCTTTTGGACAACGACCACATTGGCTAACCATTTTGGATATTTTACCTCTCTGATCATACCTACTCGAAGTAGTCTCTCTACTTCTTCTTGGATAATGGCATTCCTTTCCGGTGCAAACTTCCTCCTTTTTTGATGGATTGGTTTGATAGACCTGTCAATGCCAAGTTTGTGAGTAATAATATCCTTAGATATACCTGTCATATCTTCATGTTTCCAAGCAAAGGTAGATTTTCTTCTTTTGAGGAAGGATATTAAGTCTTCTTTCATCTTGCCAAGGATCCCTGATCCGATATAGATTTTTGATTCAGGATCACTAGGATCCAAGAGGATTTCGTCCACATCTTGTTCCCTTGCCTCCAAGACATTCCTCGGAGGATACTGTAATTGCTATTGCTCCCTTGGCTTCAAGGTTGGCTTCATGGATGAGGTATAACAATCCTTAGCCTCCTGCTGATCACTGTCGATCTTGATTATTCCCCATGGGCTAGGGAGCTTCACACATTGATGGTAGGTGGATGGGACTGCTTTCATATCATGTATCCAGGGCCTGCCAAGGATAACATTGCAACAAGATAAACAGTCAATAACGCAAAATTTTTGATAATTATGTAATCCTTCCACGTAGATTGGGAGTTTGATGTCCCCCAGAGTTTTCTTCGTTTCTCCACTGAATCCTACAAGCACGGAGGATCTTGGTGTGATGTCTGATTCCGGGATACCCATTTTCTTCAGAACATCAAGCTGGATAATGTTTACTGAGCTTCCTCCATCGATAAGGATCATGCGGACAAAATGGTTAGAGATAAAGAGAGTAATAACTAAACTATCATGATGAGGATCCTGAATGTTAATGCGATCATCCTCATCAAACGTTATCATCTTCCCCTCTGAGACACTTGATGTTCTAATAGGTCTTTCTCCATTATCCATTTTTGACTCCTTTGCATGCCTTTTGGCCGCCGAGAAGGATGTACCATAGATGTCTGATCCTCCGGAAATAAAGTTGATCACTTGTGCATTTGCCGGAGGTGCTGGAGCCTTTTCAGGGATCCTTTCAGGATCTTGAGTCCTTTGCTTTTTTCTTCCCAACAGTTCTTTTAGGTGCCCCTTGCTTAACAGATATCCAATCTCTTTTCTTAAAGCTATGCATTCTTCGGTTAGATGCCCGAAATCCTCATGGTATGCACACCATTTTGACTTGTCTTTAGTCCCGGATGGTTTATCATTCTTCCTGGGCCACCTAGCTTTTTCACCTAGATTCTGCATTGCAAGGATTAGTTCCTGATTATCAACGGAAAAACAATATTCTGAGATTGGAGGATAATCTTCATCATCCTTGTTAGGGCTGGAATTTTATTATACATGATCCTTACACGTGATCCTAACCAATGATCCTTGTTTCTTTGGCAGAAAGTGATCCTCAGCAGGACTTCAGGATCAGGATCATGGACCATTATAGGATCCTCATACTAACGGTCACCTCCGCTTAATGCAATGTTATTTTGCAGGAACATCTAGCAGGATACGCTCTTAGCCTCATGATCAAGGGACGCGTCTTCACAATTATGGCAAGAGCTTAATCGGAGATAAACGTTGCACAGGATATGGAAACTTGGCTTGATTTATGGGCGGCAATTTAGGCTAGATTGTCTTTTATTTCTAAAGGGGTAATGAGCTGATAATTAGTCCTTTTACCTAAAATAGGTCACCTACACTTGTATAAATACCACTCTTCCTCATTTGGAAGAAGACACACGACATACAACACAATTCTCACACACTTAGACACTCAAAACAATAGTGATCCTTGTACTCAGCTCATTATCATCCGAAGTTGTAACTATATTTTTCTTATATTGAAGTTGGTGATCGGTAGTTGCCATCACCCGAGGTTTTTTATGCCGGAGATCATACATTGATCAAGGGCTTTTTCCTCGTATAAATCATTGTGTCTTTGCATCTTTATCACAGAAGTGATCCTTTACTTTCATAATTAACCAAGCATCATACCCCGTTTACATAAAGTTTGGTTACATTATCCTTGTGTGATTTTTGACCAAAACAGTTTGGCGCCCACCGTGGGGCAATTGGTGCTTCATTCATAAGAAAATCTTTTGTTCGAAATCATTTCGAAGAGTTACATGGCTTCATCGTTGAAGAACACGTCCACGGCGATGTCTGCAGTCACCTCATCACAGACCACTCTGCCTCCTCCACCGGCAGGATCTCAGAAAAATACTGAGAAGAGACCAACTCCTACTTCCTCTAAACCTCCATCTTCTTCTGCTATGAATTCTTCTATTCCCAGTACTAGTGATGTGTTTGCTTTAATTTTGCAGATGAAGGATCGTATGCAGCGGCAGGATGAGACTAATGACAGGATCCTCAGGGAAATTGGAGACCTCAAAAGACAAAAGAAAGCGGCAGAGGATCATTCCCCACTGATGCCCAAATCCTTGAGCTTCGAGACTCCAATGATCACTTCCCAGCCATCGGGGACCCCGGACGTACAAATCATAGGGGAATCAAGAGGATTACATCTCAAGTCGGCAGCAATGACTCAGACATCAGGCTCACATTTTCAGCCAGCAGGATCCTATCCTCAGTATATGGGATCCTTCATGAATTCAGGAGTCTATCCTGGAACACAGCAACTTCAAGGATCCTATTTTATCCCAGGTTCAAGGATCCTCCTTTGTTCCAGGATCACTCCAGGTTCAAGGATCCTCCTTTGTTCCAGGATCGTCTCAGATACCAGGATCCTTCCCAATGCCAGGATCCCTAAGAAGTTTGCAAACAGGAAATCCGGATGTCCATCAAGGGGACTTCATTCCGATGCAGACCATAGCCTCCACTGGTCCCTCCATTGTCCCTGAATCCCAGCAACTTGGATTCACAACCACCGTTCCTAATTTGAACCCAATGGAAGGTAACACTTTAAATAATTATCTTGCCACTAACCATGGATTAATGCAGGATACAGGTGTCAATCATGCTATGGCCAGGGAATTACAGAAACTAAAGGACATGATCTCGAGTGTTCCGGGAGTAGTTAGACCTATACCTGAAATTGCAGATGGGAGCCATAAGGTATCTCGTTTTGCACCACCAATCTGTGATGCAGAGGTACCCAAAAGGTTCCATATCCCTACTATGAAGCTGTATGACGGTACAACGGATCCAGAGGAACACGTAGCACAATACAGGGAAAGGATGGAGATCAATCCTATCCCAGAAAAATTGAAGGAAGCATGCTTATGTAAAGGATTTGGATCCACTCTTACTGGATCAGCTCTTAAATGGCTACTAAGTCTTCCCCCTTACTCTATTACTTCATTTGCTAATTTAGTTAATTTATTCAACAACCAATTTTCTTGTAGTAGAAAATTTGAAAGATTAACCAGTGATTTATATAGGGTAACCCAAAGTCATAATGAATCATTAAGAGATTATATAACTAAATTTAGTAAAGAATCCTTGGACATTCCCAACTTGGATACGGCTACGGCTGTTGAAGCCTTCAAAATGGGACTGCTTAAGGATTCATTATTCTATGATGATCTTGTTATGACACCATGCAGGAACTTAGATGAAGTAAGAACTCGGGCACTCAGGTTCATCCGGCTAGAGGATGACAAGAGGATCCAGGAGAGACAAGTAGGATCTTCAAAACAAGATAAGCAAGGATCCTCCTTCAAGAGCAACAAATTCAAATCCTACCATAGAAATGAAAATAAGAATGTGCATGCTGTTGACCAGGAAGAGGATGATGAAGAATATCCTCCAATCTCAGAATATTGTTTTTCTGTTGATAATCATGAACTGATCCTTGCAATGCAGAACCTAGGTGAAAAAGCTAGGTGGCCCAGGAAGAATGATAAACCATCCGGGACTAAAGACAAGTCAAAATGGTGTGCATACCACGAAGATTTCGGGCATCTAACTGAAGATTGCATAGCCTTAAGAAAAGAAATTGGATACCTGCTAAGCAAGGGGCATCTAAAAGAATTGCTGGGGAGAAAAAAGCAAAGGACCCAGGATCCTGAAAGGATCCCCGAAAAAGCTCCAGCACCCCCGGCAAATGCACAAGTGATCAACTTTATATCCGGAGGATCAGACATCTGTGGTACATCCTTCTCGGCGGCCAAAAGACATGCAAAAGAATCAAAAATGGATAATGGAGAGAGGCCTATTAGAACATCAAGTGTTTCAGAAGGGAAGACGATAACATTTGATGAGGATGATCGCATTAACATTCAGGATCCTCATCATGATAGTTTAGTTATTACTCTCTTTATCTCTAACCATTTTGTCCGCAGGATCCTTATCGATGGAGGAAGCTCAGTGAACATTATCCAGCTTGATGTTCTGAAGAAAATGGGTATCCCAGAATCAGACATCACACCGAGATCCTCCGTGCTTGTAGGATTCAGTGGAGAAACGAAGAAAACTCTGGGGGACATCAAACTCCCAATCTACGTGGAAGGATTACATAATTATCAGAAATTTTGTGTTATTGACTGTTTATCTTGTTGCAACGTTATCCTTGGCAGGCCTTGGATACACGATATGAAAGCAGTCCCATCTACCTACCATCAATGTGTGAAGCTCCCTAGCCCATGGGGGATAATCAAGATCGACAGTGATCAGCAGGAGGCTAAGGATTGTTATACCTCATCTATGAAGCCAACCTCGAAGCCAAGGGAGCAATAGCAATTACAGTATCCTCCGAGGAACGTCTTGGAGGCAAGGGAACAGGATGTGGACGAAACCCCTTTTGGATCCTAGTGATCCTGAGTCAAAAATTTATATCGGGTCAGGGATCCTTGGCAAGATGAAAGAAGATTTACTATCCTTCCTCAAAAGACGAAAATCCACCTTTGCTTGGAAACATGAAGACATGACAGGTATATCTAAGGATATTATTACTCACAAACTTGGCATTGACAGGTCTATCAAACCAATCCATCAAAAAAGGAGGAAGTTTGCACCAGAAAGGAATGCCATTATCCAAGAAGAAGTAGAGAGACTACTTCGAGCAGGTATGATCAGAGAAGTAAAATATCCAAAATGGTTAGCCAATGTGGTTGTTGTCCAAAAGAAAAATGGAAAGTGGAGGGTATGTGTTGATTTCACTGATTTGAATAAGCCATGTCCCAAGGATCCTTTCCCATTACCCCACATTGACTCCATGGTGGATGCAACGGCGGGGCATGAACTATTGACCTTTATGGATGCATCATCTGGATTCCAACAAATTCAGATGGAACCATCTGACCAAGAGGATACAGCCTTTATGACCCCAACCGGTTTATATTGTTATATTGCCATGCCTTTTGGACTAAGAAATGCAGGTGCAACATATCAAAGGCTGGTAAATATGATGTTCAAAGATCAAATTGGAAAAACTATGGAGGTGTACATAGATGATATGGTGGTCAAGTCAAAGAAAGCTGAGGATCACCTAAGGGACTTGGAAGAAGCATTCGATATCCTTGATAATTACAACATGAAACTTAATCCTTCAAAATGCCATTTTGGTGTTAAGGCAGGAAAGTTCCTAGGATACATGGTAACTCAGAGGGGCATTGAAGCAAGCCCGGAACAAATCAAAGCATTAGTAAATATCAAATCTCCTGCCAATGCCAAGGATGTTCAAAGACTGACAGGCAGGATAGCAGCTCTGAACAGGTTCATATCGAAATCCTCAGAAAAATGCAAAGAATTTTACGATATCCTAAGGAAGAACAAGAAGTTTGAATGGACTGAGAAGCATGAGAACGCTTTACAAGCCCTTAAAGAATATATGTCCTCAGCACCAGCATTAGCAAAACCGGAAAAAGGAGATGTGTTATCCTCATACCTGGCGGTATCCTCAACCGCTGTAAGTGCTGTCCTTGTCAAGGATCACGAAGGTACACAATATCCTATCTACTATGTAAGTAAAAGTTTACTTGATGCCGAATCCAGGTACTCACACCTCGAAAAACTTATTCTTGCATTAATCATGGCATCTACTAAGTTAAGGCATTATTTTGAAACCCATACTATTGTTGTTAAAACTAATTTTCCAATTAAGAATGTCCTCAGGAAACCGGAGATGTCAGGGAGAATGGCTAAGTGGGCAGTAAAGCTTAGTGCCCATGATATAAGATATGAACCAAGAACAGCAATTAAATCACAAGCTTTAGCTGACTTTGTGGCTGATTTCAGTAGTGATCTACAAAAAGAAGCAGAATTGGAGGTCCAGCAGCTGGATGAAACCAAGGATCCTTGGATATTACACACTGACGGATCCTCAAATGTCAAGGGCACAGGGCTCGGGATCCTACTAAAATCGCCACAGGGGGACATAATACCCCACTCCATAGCCTGTGAATTCCAAGCAACTAACAATGAGGGTGAATATGAAGCCTTAATTGCTGGCTTGCAAATCGCTAAGGATATGGGGGTAAAATATCTCGAAGTATATGTAGACTCATTGTTGATCACTAATCACTTTAATGGGTCCTATGCTGTTAAAGGTGAAAAACTAACCAAGTATTTAGAGATAGTCAAAGAATTGGCACTCTCCTTTGTTTCTTTCAGCTTGACACAGGTACCAAGGGAGGAAAACACAGAGGCTGATGCATTGGCCAACCTAGGATCATCCTTGAAGATTCCAGAAGATATAAGTATCCCTATCATCCATATCCTGGCTCCTGCTATCAAAAATCAGGTGGCCATGGAAATAGAAGAGGATACTGCGATGATCCCTAGTGAAGAAGCTCAACCTTATTCAGGATCATGGATCTCACCAATCATGAGATACTTGCAACACGGGGAGATTCCGATGGAAGAAAATCCTAGAGCTCTCAGGATTAAGGTATCTCAGTTCACAATTTTGAATGATGTATTATATAAGCGATCTCTTGCAGGACCATATTTGAGATGTATTGAGGATCCTGAAATTGAAGAAGTATTGAAAGATTTCCACGAAGGAGATTGTGGAAACCACACAGGGGGCAGAGCATTGTTCTCGAGGATCCTTAGAACAGGATACTACTGGCCAACCATGAAAAGGGATGCTGTAGAATATGCTAAGAAGTGTGATCCTTGCCAAAGACATAGCAATATCCTCCATCAGCCAGCTGAATTTTTACACCCAATACCATCCTCTTGGCCATTCATGAGATGGGGAATGGATATAGTTGGCAAGCTTCCTAAAGCACCTGGTGGAAAAGTATTTATGCTTGCCATGACTGACTATTTTTCTAAGTGGATAGAAGCTGAAGCCTTCGCCCAAGTCAGAGAAAAGGAAGTCATATCCTTTATTAAAAGAAACATTATAACTAGATTTGGCATCCCCTCTGAAATTGTATGTGATAATGGCTCCCAATTCATTGGAAGCAGAACCACTAACTTTTGTGACAGTTGGGGAATCAAGATGATAACATCAACACCAGTTCATCCACAAGCCAATGGTCAAGCAGAATCATCCAACAAGATCATCATCAACAATCTGAAGAAGAAGCTAGGATCCAAGAAGGGGAAATGGGCAGATGAGTTACCTTATGTGCTATGGGCTGATAGAACAACTCCCAAGAATGCTACTGGTCAAACACCTTTCTCTTTAGTATTCGGGGCAGAAGCAGTGATCCCAACAGAAATGGTGATCCCAACTGCTAGAACAAGTGCTCGTGATCCTGAAGAAAATGCTACAATTCTAGCTCAGGATTTGGATACTATTGAAGAAATCAGGGATCTAGCTAGGATAAGGATGGCAAGCTACCAACAAAGAATGGCTGGTGCCTACAACAAAAATGTCAGATTAAGGAAATTCCAAGTCGGAGATATGGTGTTGAGAAAAGCATTTCAAAATACTATCAATCCTGCTGACGGGAAGTTAGCACCAAAATGGGAAGGTCCCTACTTGATTGAAGCTGAAGCAGGAAAGGGGGCATACAGATTGCTAACCATGGAAGGAAACTTGTTGCCAAGAGCCTGGAATGCTGTTCACTTAAAGAAATATTTCATGTGAACATGATCCTTCATGCATGTGATCCTTACATTGAAGTATCCTTGAAGGATCCCGGTGATATCAGTGATCCTTACTCTGGTAATATGCTTATCCTAGAAACTATTGCATTTTCTTACTTTTTACCTAAGGATAAGGATCATGTATCCTTCATCCTCTACTCACGAAACATTTGAGTTATGAAAGTTCAGGTATCTTCAGCATATCGTCAAAGATCTTCAAAAGCACCGCAGATCCTTGGGTCCAACCCCAGTTATCCTTGGGATTATCCCCAGTTTCCGCCAGCAGCGCACGATGATCCTGATATAGTTCACGTCTTTGGGACCAGTACCCACTTCCGGGGCTGACAACCTCATCGTACTGGCTATATTTAGGATCCTACGTATAATGGTAGACGTACCATACATCCGTCCCTAAGGTTTCTAACGTTTTCACGTTAGCTAAGGTTTTGACATTTTCATGTCACTAAGTTTGGATAGTCGCCAGAAAGGGCCATACTCCAGTTTACATACGATCCTTTGGGCTTGTCCCCAGTTATCCTTTGGGCTTGTCCCCAGTGATCCTCCGGGATCATCCCCAGTTATCCTTTGGGCTTGTCCCCAGTGATCCTCCGGGATCATTCTCAGTTATCCTATGGGCTTATCCCCAGTGATCCTCCGGGATCATTCTCAGTTACCCTTTGGGCGTGCCCCCAGTTACTAATTTATTTCTTACACTGGCTTAGTCCCAAGTTGTGCTTCGTTTTTCAGGATTGTCAAAATTAGAACACATAAGGATCCTTAATCCTTATTATCCATCAAAATCTTATCTACGATTGTCTCGATTGAAGGTTAGGATCCTAACTTGGATCCTCAGGTATGATCCTTGACCATTTTGATTATACTCACTATCCTAACCGACCCTTACACTTTGACAACCAAACCTATGATCCTTGAATTAAAGTACTTTGAAAATTTTCAATATCAGGATATTTGATCTGGGATCATATCCTAAATTTGGATAACATATTTTCAACCCTTGTTACTTTAAATATACTACAAAAACAATCAAGAAACAAGAAGATAAGGATAACAACACGAGATAAGCCAGAAAAATTAAAGTTATATTATTAAACAAAAGGATCTTTAACCCTTTCAAAAAGTTGTCAAAATTGCCAACCCACATTTCTACCAGCAAAACGTGGCCCGTCCACATGGGTTGGCAAAGGGTGTCCATTGTCTATGCGGTCTTAGCATTGTGCAGGAAATTAAAAGCGGCAGGATCACAAAGGCTTCATCCCCCAAACAGAGGATCCCTCCACCTTTTGCAATCCTACCTACTGTTCAAAGGATCCAGGATCCTTAACCCTAAAAACTATTGTTCGAAGATTACAGACAATAATTGTTTCAAATACCACAAACTACTATCAAAATTTAAAAAAAAAACTGGGCTCCGGCTATGTCTAGAAGTTTCCATCATCGCCCAATCTTGCAGCTCAAACCTTCGCTGCACCATCACCACCAGCTCCACTTGCCTCCCCCTGATCCTTACCAGCATCTCCACCTTCAAGCATAGGGATATCCTCAGCATCATCGTCATCCTCCAACTCTGCTAGCCTTGCCTTCCAGCCTTCAACATCCCATGTGCTCTTATCAAAGGAAGAATCCTGAGCCTCCGTAGCCATCTGCAGTTGTATCTTGTACATAGCTATCGCGGCAGAGACCTTAGCGTCCTGAGTAATGTCATGCTTCTCATAATCAAACTTGATCAATGCTTTGACAGCCTCATCCTTAACAGCCCGGATCTCCTTCTCAAGATCAGCGATCTTGAGATCCTTCAGCACACCCATCTGTTGAAGGTCGGCAATCTGGCGATCCTGATCTTCAACGTGGCTAACATAAGATTCTATTTCAGTAAGTTTCTGCAAAAACAACAGGATATGACGTCAGACACGGGTGATCCTCAAAAACCATCAGGATAACCAACAAGGGCAGTGATCCTAACCTCGTTGACAGAATCAAGAAACTGCTGGCGAATTAGGGGAAATCCTTGAAGATCCTCAGAAACCTTCCTCTTCTTTCCCTTACCCCTAATGGGTAATTTAGGGGCTGAAGCAGAAGGACTAGCAGCAGAAGTCTTCTTCTTCGAAGACTTGACGTTGGCAAGATCATCAATCCCAAACAAGGAGGCAGACTTGGCAGACTTAGCAGATTTCCCAGCACCTACACAATCAAAACAAGATAAGTCTCCTAACTTATTTAATATTTTTGCATAGAACTTACTTTTTGGCAAGGATACTTACTTGACATTGTGGCAGATGCGGAGGATACTTCTTGAGAATCTTGGATGGTGACTTGAAAACTTCTGACCTCAGGATCAAGCTTTTGAAAAGCTAACACTCTTTCTCTTGCAGCAGGGGTCAATTTTAGGTGAGCAACGGAAATAGCTGCACAAAAGACAAAGGAAAAAAGACATTAGTGATCTTCATCATATGAGACAGGACTGATAGTGATCCTTCGAGGATCCTCTACCCTACCATGAGTGGCCCACTCCTTGGGCAGATCATTCCCATTAGGGAGGGAATCCCTTCTCACAAAAAAGAAACGACGCTTCCAATTTGTGTCATTTTTGGTAACTTTCAAAACAGGGTGATCCTCCCCGGCCTTCCGTTTCAACAAATATCGATGAGAACCAAACGTGGTAAGATCATAAAGCGCGGCCAGCTCTGCCATCCCTAAATCAATCCCCTCCTGCTCGGTGATCCTCTCGAAGGTATACAAGACCCTCCAGATCATCGGCATAGCTTGGATATAAGATATGCCGGTCAGAGAAAAGAAAGATTGGGTGAAGGCCGGAAAAGGATACGAATATCCTATGGTAAATGGAGTTGCAGGAAAGATCACCCAGGTGTCTGAAACAAAATCACTCAAAGCAGTGGATGTGAAGGATTTGAAAACAGCATCCGCCGGGAAACAATGACGAATCCTATCTACATGAGCATCGGTAAAGCAACATCTCTCCGTAGGAGAATCCTTAATGATCCCTTGGCTTTTCAGGGGACTGCTCTTCTCGTGATCCTTATGGGGAGAGTTTCGGAGCAACATTCTCACAGCAGAAAAACAGAGCAAGAGAAGGAAGAATGAAAAGAGAAGAAAAAAAAGAATACCTGATCGATCTTCGGCAGCGATTATAAAGGGAAGATATCTCGAATTTAAATGCAGAGTGATCCCAACCCTATCTCCTATTTATAATCATGATTTGCAGGGATTGTCACATCTATGACGTAATGATCGCAACGGCTAGTTCGATATTAACGGCTAGTTATTCGGAGTTGCCCGTTGGAGATAAGATCAAAATACAACTCGTCAATTTACAATAAACTCCTTATATTTTGGGGGCAATTGTTAGGGCTGGAATTTTATTATACATGATCCTTACACGTGATCCTAACCAATGATCCTTGTTTCTTTGGCAGAAAGTGATCCTCAGCAGGACTTCAGGATCAGGATCATGGACCATTATAGGATCCTCATACTAACGGTCACCTCCGCTTAATGCAATGTTATTTTGCAGGAACATCTAGCAGGATACGCTCTTAGCCTCATGATCAAGGGACGCGTCTTCACAATTATGGCAAGAGCTTAATCGGAGATAAACGTTGCACAGGATATGGAAACTTGGCTTGATTTATGGGCGGCAATTTAGGCTAGATTGTCTTTTATTTCTAAAGGGGTAATGAGCTGATAATTAGTCCTTTTACCTAAAATAGGTCACCTACACTTGTATAAATACCACTCTTCCTCATTTGGAAGAAGACACACGACATACAACACAATTCTCACACACTTAGACACTCAAAACAATAGTGATCCTTGTACTCAGCTCATTATCATCCGAAGTTGTAACTATATTTTTCTTATATTGAAGTTGGTGATCGGTAGTTGCCATCACCCGAGGTTTTTTATGCCGGAGATCATACATTGATCAAGGGCTTTTTCCTCGTATAAATCATTGTGTCTTTGCATCTTTATCACAGAAGTGATCCTTTACTTTCATAATTAACCAAGCATCATACCCCGTTTACATAAAGTTTGGTTACATTATCCTTGTGTGATTTTTGACCAAAACAATCCTCTTCTTGGTCAACAGCATGCACATTCTGGTTCTCATTTCTATGGTAGGATTTGAATTTGTTGTTCTTGAAGGAGGATCCTTGCTTCTCCTGTTTTGAGGATCCTACTTGTCTCTCCTGGATCCTCTTGTCATCCTCTAGCCGGATGAACCTGAGTGCCCGAGTTCTTACTTCATCTAGGTTCCTGCATGGTGTCATAACAAGATCATCATAGAATAATGAATCCTTAAGCAGTCCCATTTTGAAGGCTTCAACAGCCGTAGCCATATCCAAGTTGGGAATGTCCAAGGATTCTTTACTAAATTTAGTTATGTAATCCCTTAATGATTCATTATGACTTTGAGTTACTCTATATAAATCACTGGTTAATCTTTCAAATTTTCTACTACAAGAGAATTGGTTATTGAATAAATTAACTAAATTAGCAAATGAAGTAATAGAGTAAGGGGGAAGACTTAGCAGCCACTTAAGAGCTGATCCAGTAAGAGTGGATCCAAATCCTTTACATAGGCATGCTTCCTTCAGCTTTTCTGGGATAGGATTGATCTCCATCCTCTCCCTGTATTGTGCTATGTGCTCCTCTGGATCCGTTGTACCATCATATAGCTTCATAGTAGGGATATGGAACCTTTTGGGTACCTCTGCATCACAAATTGGTGGTGCAAAGCGAGATACCTTGTGGCTTCCATCTGCAATCTCTGGGATAGACTTGACTACCCCTGGAACACTTGAGATCATATCTTTTAGCTTCTGCAATTCTCTGGCCATAGCATGATTGACACCTGTATCCTGCATGAATCCATGGTTAGTAGTAAGATGATTATTTAAAGTGTTACCTCCTATTGAGTTCAAGTTAGTGAATCCATATTGCTGGGATTCGGGGATAACGGAGGGACCAGTGGAAGCAATGGTCTGCATTGGAATGAAGTCCCCTTGATGGACATCTAGACTTCCTGTTTGCAAACTTTTTAGGAATCCTAGCATTTGGAAGGATCCTGGTATTTGGAAGGATCCTGGTATTTGGGGTGATCCTGGAACGAAGGAGGATCCTTGAACCTGGGATGATCCTGGAATAAAGTAGGATCCTTGAAACTGCTGTGCTCCCGGATAGGCTCCCGAATTCATGAAGGATCCCATATGCTGGGGATAGGATCCTGCCGGCTGAAAGTGTGAGCCTGATGCCTGAGTCATTGCTGTCGATCCGAGGTGCAATCCTCTTGATTCTCCCATAATTTGCACGTCTGGAATTCCTGATGGCTGAGAAGTAATCATTGGAGTATCAAAGCTCAAGGATTTGGGCATCAGTGGGGAATGATCCTCTGCCGTTTTCTTTTGTCTTTTGAGATCTCCAATTTCCCTGAGGATCCTTTCATTAGTTTCATCATGCCGCTGCATACGATCCTTCATCTGCAAAATCAAAGTAAATACATCACTAGTACTGGGAATATAAGAATTCATAGCAGAAGAAGATGGAGTTTTAGAATTAGTAGGAGTTTGTCTCTTCTCAGCATTCTTCTGGGATCCTGCCGGTGGAGGAGGTAGAGTGTTCTGAGATGAGGTGACTGCAGACATCGCCGTGGACATGTTTTTCAATGATGAAGCCATGTAATTCTTTGAAATGATTTCGAACAAAAGGTTTTCTTATGAATGAAGAACCAATTGCCCCACGGTGGGCGCCAAACTGTTTTGGTCAAAAATCACACAAGGATAATGTAACCAAACTTTATGTAAACGGGGTATGATGCTTGGTTAATTATAAAAGTAAAGGATCACTTTTATGAGAAATATGCAAAGACACAATGATTTATACGAGGAAAAAGCCCTTGATCAATGTATGATCTCCGGCATAAAAAACCTCGGGTGATGGCAACTACCGATCACCAACTTCAATATAAGAAAAATATAGTTACAACTTCGGATGATAATGAGCTGAGTACAAGGATCACTATAGTTTCGAGTGTCTAAGCGTGTGAGAATTGTGTTGTGTGTTCTTCCGAATGAGGAAGAGTGTTATATATACAAGTGTAGGTGACCTATTTTAGGTAAAAGGCTAATAATCAGCTCATTACCCCTTTAGAAATAAAAGTAAATCTAGCCTAAATTATCGCCCTTAAATCATACCATGTTTCCATATCCTTCTCAACGTCCATCTCCGATTAAGCACATGCCATTGTTGTAAAGACGTGTCCTTTAATTGAGATGCTTAAGAGCGGATCCTGCTAGATGTCCTGCAAAACAACATTAAATTCAACGAAAGCAACTGTTAGTATGAGGATCCTATGATGGTCCGTGATCCTGATCCTGGGACTCTGCTGAGGATCACTATCTGTTAAAGAAACAAGGATCACTGGTTAGGATCACATGTGAGGATCATGTATTGTAAAAATCCAGCCCTAACAGTACCCTACCGATAATATAAAGTGAGAAAACT
This sequence comes from Helianthus annuus, assembly GCF_002127325.2. Classification (NCBI taxonomy): domain Eukaryota; kingdom Viridiplantae; phylum Streptophyta; class Magnoliopsida; order Asterales; family Asteraceae; genus Helianthus; species Helianthus annuus. The sequence goes on from NC_035435.2 coordinate 117,832,485, forward strand.
ATAGTAGTAACAAATAAACAAACAAAGAACAAGAAAAAGTAGCACGGAGCCGTTTGAATTAAATAGAATAGTTTTATTATCATAAACATTTATGTTCACTGTGTTTTAAGTCTTCAAATGTTTGATTTTGTTATCATTTATCTCATATTCAAAACTTGAAATAGTAGAATGGGATGCTTGCATTTTGTCATTTAAAAAATTAGTTTCTTAGAAAGAAATACCTGCGAAATGGTGATGACTTAACAAGATTGTTACGCGAACTTAATCCGGTGGGTGCAAAGAGAAGTTGTAGATCTGCATGTGGAACTTCAAGGTCGGAAGGTAAACTAGTCACACTTTTTTTCTGCACACATTTTGCGATTCATTTTCTTTTCAGATTCAACATGACTGATTGAAAAGTTGGTTAAAATTTGTTCTTTAAATTGAAATCTTGAAGTTATTGTGAATTCTAATTTTACATTTTAGGTTCAAAATTTGAATCATTTTACTTTAAACAAATAAACTGATTTGACACATGTGAGTGAAATGGAGAAAAAGATAGAAACTTTAGTGAGGAGCACTACTATATTGAAAGGTGTCATCCAGAGTAAGGTAATTTTTGTTTGACCTTATAAAAGCAAGCAGACACTTCCCCATCATCTTCCCGAAATGCAAACCCTAATCCAGCACTTTGAAAAGACACAAACTCGCCAATAAACAGCACTTTTTCGCTCAAGGTTTGAGTGCAAGTGCCACAATCCTCTGTTCTTGGAGCAGAAGCTATTTGTTTGGCTTTACATCCATCCCAAGGTATCATTTCTAATACATCTGTAGGCAGGCTCGGAGACACAAACTTCGGCGTTTTATCCAAAGCATTGGTTTCCAACTCACTAGAGACTGTCACAAGTGATATTAGAAAAATCTCATACTTCAACACTGCACCCCGCTTTTCATGGTTGTTAAGCTTACCCTTGACCACGGTCAAACTATCAACAGCATACGACCCGCTAACTGTGAAGGTGTTCTCGTTTAACGAGAACCTTTTAGTAATTTCCCGACAGCAGCGGTTTTCTTTGATTTATCCAGATGGTGTATAAATGATGCCTTTATCGTGTCCCCTTTATCGCCGCTGAAAACAAAACCGAAAATATCGATTAGCGGGTTTAATGCGATAATCCGATATCATGATGCGGTGAAACCACTTACAAGATTATGGAAGCACTCGAATCAGGTTTGTTAACGCTTATGCCAACGTTGTATTTGGTAAATCTCCCCCAAAACTTGTTGTTTATTGGCACTTGCATTTGGGGAAGTGTCTGCTTGCTTTTATAAGGTCAAACAACAAGTTACTTAATTTTATTTTTTTAATTAATAATTTGTTATAATAAAATTTATAATGACCATTTTGTCCCCCGAGGAAAAGGACAAAACACTAGGATTTTATTTGAGAAATCTGAGCTGATTTTACTTTTGGATGAAAATGACAATAAAACTGAAACCACAGGGACCCAGATTCAAAAGGTTTGAGTTTTGGATTAAAGTGGCAAAAGTGAGCAAACCTCAGGGACCAACATGGCAGTTTACTTCAGGATATTATTTGAGAATCTGAGCTGATTTTACTTTTGGACCAAAATGGCAATAAAACAGAAACCACAGGGACCCAAATTCAAAAGGTTTGAGTTTTGAACTAAAGTGGCAAAATTGACTAAACCTCAGGGACCAAAATGGCAGTTTACTCTTATTTTTTTTTTGGTAGCTGTGCTATGTTGAACCGCCTTAAATAAAAAATTTAACCGTTGTAAAAGAACTTTTTTTGTACACAAAGGCTTGTGGAGGTTTGTTGATGTAGATGTTGTTAGGCTGTAGAGTGTGATCATGACCACTATGACCCTCCACGTCAGTGTTATGTAACCCATCTATAATCCATCATCCAAAACCACTAACTCCTTATTTATTTTAATTTATATTTGTCTAAAGAAAAAGAAAATGATTTCTTGAAAAATGGAAAGGAGAACCATGGTTGTCATGGTTTAATCCATGCAAGCCATGGTGGATCAAACAAGAAGGTGATGTAGTCTTGCATTCATATTTCTAAGTGACAAATCATGTCCAAACCATGACCCCCATACCCTCTAGCCTTAGCTAAGAAAGCCATGTTGCCTAGCTATTAAATATGTTGATTAAGATACCGACATCATCGTTATATATGTATGATATGCACATTACCATATCCCAACATAAATAGAAACGTTAATTTCGGAGATACACAAACCTGTCCCAGTTAAGTGATTTTCTGTCAAAGATTATATCAATTAGATTATTAGAAATCAATGAATGCTAGTGTTTGAAAATAAAAAGTAATCGATTTAGTGCCACAACTTGTATGATTTTATAATTATTACTAGGTTAGAACCCCGTGTATTACACGGGTTGAATAAATGTAATTTTATATACCAAATAATATAAAAATATATATCTTTAAAAATCTCGTTTATTACACGGGTTGAATAAATGTAATTTTATATATCAAATAATAAAACAATATATATTTAAAAATCTCGTTTATTACATGGGTTGAATAAATGTAATTTTATATTTTACAATTTTTTTATATTACCCTTATTTAAAAAAGTAATAAAAAACAATTTTAATTAAATTTAAGAGATGATACGATGTTAACATGTATTCTAAGAAAATCTAATATCATATAATAATAGATTATAAATAATTTATGTTAAGTTGATTTATCATTCACATATTTTATTACTCACAATATTTTATATTATTCATAGCAACTAATGGTTTTATAATATTATTAATTTATATAAATTCTTCTGTTGATTTAGCATAATGGATGAATCATAAATAAATAAGAAGATATTGAAACTACCTTTATCTGATAATTTAAGTTAATCGCATAATAGTTTTATATGAATTTTTATTATATAATTTAAATAAAAAAATTTGAGGGCGGAGGAGAGGTTGCCATGTGGCATTAATTGGAGTCCTTTATAAGAATTTAGATTATTATTTAATAAAATAGATAAATAAAAAAAATAAGGGTGAGACCAGAGAATGACACGTGTCCAAAAGAGATTTTTGTTTATTAGTACCAAATAATATAAAAATATATATCTTTAAAAATCTCGTTTATTACACGGGTTGAATAAACGTAATTTTATATATCAAATAATAAAACAATATATATTTAAAAATCTCGTTTATTACATGGATTGAATAAATGTAATTTTATATTTTACAATTTTTTTATATTACCCTTATTTAAAAAAGTAATAAAAAACAATTTTAATTAAATTTAAGAGATGATACGATGTTAACATGTATTCTAAGAAAATCTAATATCATATAATAATAGATTATAAATAATTTATGTTAAGTTGATTTATCATTCACATATTTTATTACTCACAATATTTTCTATTATTCATAGCAACTAATGGTTTTATAATATTATTAATTTATATAAATTCGTCTGTTGATTTAGCATAATGGATGAATCATAAATAAATAAGAAAGAACTTGAAACTACCTTTATCTGATAATTTAAGTTAATGCATAATAGTTTTATATGAATTTTTATTATATCATTTAAATAAAAAAATTGAGGGGAGGAGATATTGCCATGTGGTATTAATTGGAGTCGTTTATTAGAAGACTAGGTTAGAACCCCGTGAATTACACGGATTGAACAAATATAATTTTATATACTAAATAAAAAATAATATATTTTTGAAAAACTCATTTATTACACGTGTTGAGTATATATAATTTTATATATTAAATAATAAAAAGTTATATATTTAAGAACCTCGTTTATTGTGCGGGTTGAATAATGTAATTTTATATATCAAATAATAAAAAAGTTAAATTTAAAAAAAAAAACTTTGTGTATTCACGGGTGAAAGAAATGTAATTTTATATACTAAATAATAAAAAAGTTATATTTAAAAAAACTCCGTGTATTGTACGGGTTGAATAAATCTAATTTTATATAATAAAAAATGTTATATCTTTAAAAACCCTGTATATTACACGAGTTTATCTATTGTTAAAAAAATCTTTCTAAATCAAAATGGATTTTTTTATATTTTTTAAATTAGGTTAATACTATTTTAAATATTTGGTTTGATTAATAAGTTGTTATAATTTCTCATAGTTAACAATAATAACATTAACAATAAATAATATGCATGTTTATCTACTGTTAAGTAAAACAATGTCTTTGAGTTTAGATAGATCAGAAGATCCGAGTTCGATCCCAGATGTAAGGGCTGTTGAATTTCGGGGGGAAATCGATCATGGGCTGCAGAGGGGGGCAACACCCAACCCTTCCCTCTGCTGCCTCCTCACTTCTCTCTCGTTGGTGACTGTTGGTGGCTGTTGTTGTGGTGGTGTTTTGTGATGAGTTAAGGGTTGTAGGGGTTAGGTTTAGATGGTGAAGGTGGGTGTAGGTGGAGCTAGAGGTGGAGGTGGAGGTGGAGGTGGGTGGCTATGGTGATGGAGGAGGTGGGTGGCTATGGTGATGGAGGAGGTGGGTGGCTATGGTGATGGTGGCCGGTTGTTTTGTAGAAAACAAAAGAGTTTGTTGGCCTCACACTTTTAATATAATAGTATCTTTTATTGGTTTCTTTTATTATATAATAAGTATATAATAAGTATATAATATCATTTATTTTATTTTTTTAAAATAAAACCTATGTTTCTAAAAAACGAACATTTTATCAATATATAGTTAGTCCATGTGGTTTGCATAAAATAACATACTTAGGTACTAATAGTTTAAAATCACCTTCTAGGGTATTAACTTTTCATTTTGTAACGTTTGGAGGTATTAACTTCTAGGGTATTAACATAGTTAGTCTCTGTGGTTTGCACAAAATAACATATTTAGGTACTAATAGAATGTGATTTTAAGCTTACAAATAACGTTAATACCTTCAAACGTTACAAAATGAAAAGTTAATACCCTATAATGTGATTCTAAACTATTAGTACCTAAGTATGTTATTTTGTGTAAACCACAAGGACTAACTATGTAATTAGCTCTTTACCTTTATAATCTTCCGTTTAAACCAAAAAAGAAGAATATATCTTTAAACCTTTTTCAAATAACAAACGTTTTAAATTTATTTTTTTCTAATAATCTTTAACGTTTACTTTAATAATTATATACCATTAGGGATGGTCTAAGGTCTAGGAATAATGACAAATGTTCCTCTATTGGTTTCTTTTATTATATAGTATAGATTTATATTAGTAAATAAATAACCTTTAAATAAATTTTCAAGGCTCAAATTGGGCCTAGCCCTAAAACACTTTCCTATATATTCTGCATGGAAGACGAATGCCTTGAACCATTCCACAAACACCAAAACCCTAGTTTTGTATTCTCTAACGATGGAAGACGTGTTACCAGAAAGTGTCATGTTGGACGTTTTATCCAGACTTCCAGTCAAAGCAATCGTCCGCTTCAAGTGCGTGTGCAGAAAGTGGCGTGATCTTGTTTCCGATCCTTACTTTGTTCGTCTTCATCTCTCCAGATCGCATGAAGCCCTGATGATTTATAAATGCTGCATTGGTACGCAAGGAAGTTTAGAGTGGGTTGAGATGATGGAACACGAAGATAAGTACCACCTCCACCCTGTGAAGAGCCTAATTTGTGTTAGAGGTCCTCCTTTTAGTTTCGCGGGTTCCGTCAATGGTTTGATCTGCTGTTATCGTCCATATGATTCAGTTTACATATTAAATCCTGTTTTGAAAGAATATATGATCCTTCCTAAACTACAATTGGAGAATGAGATGTGTAGTTATGGTTTCGGTGTTTCAACAGTAGGGGAATACAAAGTGATACTTTGCAACCCGACAGTAAGCTTTGTCCAAAATAAGGTTTACGGGACTGATCATACTTTAGTTCACACTATTGGCACTAACCAATGGAGAGTTTTGGGACAAACTCCTAACCACACAAACTCAATACAGATAGGCCCTGGTGTATTTCTAAATAGTCATGTGTATTGGCTTGGTTATGGCCAAGTTTACGATTTTGATTTGAATACCGAGACATTTGAGTTATTTCCATCTCCTAGTGGACGTTACCGAAAATCCAAGTTAGGAGTCCTGAAAGGTAAGTTAAGTTTAATCTTATTGGGTTCCTTAGGATTAGAGGTTTGGGTGATGAATGGGAAATCTTGGTATAAAGAGAGAACTATCCAACAAAACATAAGAACTATTCTTAGATCGTATCCCGTGTGTCTCATAGATGGTTTAAAAGATACTGGTATTTTGATAGTCCATGATGAAGCAACAAAAAAGCTTCTGGCCTATTGTCTTAACACGAATGCTACTCTACACCTAAATTGTCGGGCCGACTTCTTTACCATAATGACTTATCGTCCTAGCTTTGTTAAACTCCACAGCTTTCAGAGAGTTGATTTCCGGTACGACAAGGTAACGAAACAGCATTATTATTTCTTTTGAAAATGTTGTTTTTATTTCTTATTATTTTGCGTCCAAGGAGTTTCAAGGTTTGGTTGGTCACCAGTAATCTGCCGTAAAACTTCGTAAGAAAAGAAGAATTGAATGCAAATTTGTTAAGACAACATTTTAACTGTCTTTTTATTTGGCTTTTGCTTTGATCTAGTTGACTCAGCCTAAATTTAAAGTGTGTATATATATATGAAAATATTCCAAATTTGAGGTAATTACTGTGATGATATGGTAGTATGGATTGTTTACATAGTTTTTTAGGGAAAAAAATACAAAGAGTGAGTCAGTTAACAGAACCCGATCCAATCAGTGGTTTCAATTATTTCATGAATAATTTCACATTCCAATGAAGATCCTAAATGCCCCCGGCCAAAATGCTCATTCTTCATTTTAAGTCTAGTCTTACTAACACAGTGAGTGTCTTAATACACTCTTACTAATGCTTTTTATTTTTATTTCAATCATTAACAAACCAAACGCAAAGTGTTTGCCGTCTCACTAGAGTCTTAATTGCCAGTGTTTTTTAATACTAAAAGTCCACTCCGGTAGAGTAATATCATGCAGCACATATTACAGTCCACTCTAGTAAGTAATATCATACAAAACTCATTAGATTACAGCAAATGACTTCAAGAAATACTACAAAATGAAATAAATATTACAGCAAACAAATTTCAACTAAAGACGACCTATCGTGGTATATATGCTGAACGTTAATCCCATCTGCGGTAGATGTAATGTTATTGCTGAATCGGTGGAACACACCCTTTTCAATTGTTATGGGCGATTCTTTTGACTTGTATGTGGGAGATTTGGGAAGAACGTAATGAGATGGAGTTCAATAAACGTTCCATTCCTATATATTATGTGGCATGCGTTTCGTTAGCTAAGGTGTATGACGACGGGGGTAGCCCAAAGACAAATAAAACTATTAATATGCAAAGAGCTTAAAAGGTTGAAAGGTTCATCGGATGAAAAGTTGCATAATGAGTGAATCGAGGAACAGTAACTAGTCATGTCCACCAACTCATCTCACCAACTTACGCTCACCAACTCACAAAGTCAGAGCAGGTCTGTACAGGCACACCCTATTAACCAGGGGTCCAAAGCCTTGAACCCCAAAAGGGGAAACCCTCCATAAGCAAACAGGTCTCACTAGTATAGTCCATACCATTTCGAGAAGTGTCTTCCACTATAAGAAGACAGCTCAATAACACTTCAAGGACATTCCAAAAGGCAGAGAGATTCCTCAATCTCTTGTCATTCGAAGAGTTCTTGTCACTTCCAAATAACTCTTCATCAGATTCATCTCATTCATTCTATTTGCTTTCTTTTCTTGATCCGAGTCAACCTTGGAGAAAGAACTTCAAAGCAAATAACTCAAATATACTAGTGAACCTCCTTCCACGTTTTGCAAACGTGGAGGGACCCCGCGACCTGCGTTAGGCAAAATCAAACCTTTCAGCCCTTTTGCCTGACCAGTCCAGCTACCATCCTTGGTCCCGTGTTTGTTGCATCAACAAGTTGGCGCCCACCGTGGGGCTACGCCGCTGTTTCTCCTCAAAAGAGACCTGGTACGTGTAGCTCCTTCCATTCCAAACCACTATGTCAGAAAGTGGATCTCCGGGAGAGGTCAACCAGATCCCTAACACCTCTACCCCGGGAAGTGGTCAAGCTCACACAACAATAACAACGCCTTTTTCAACTCCGGGGAGTACACCCGAGTTCCTCACCTTTAACACACCAACCCCATCCAGATCTGGAGCTCCGTCTCCCAACGTTGGTGTGTCTGACACTCCGACACGCATTGAACTTACCCCCGAGGGGGTCGCTCATAACTTCCTTGAGCTGAGATCACTTCTTAACCAACATGTGAACAGAGAAAGGGAAAAGGGTGTAAGGATTCGTCTAGATTACGACGAGCCTGAGCCAACGTTATCTCCTGGACCACCTCTACCACCCTTCGTTACAAGAAGTGAAGCCGGTCCTAGCAACCCTTCAAACCTGCACCCTTATCTGTCCACTGTGACGAACCCCACTGTTCATCCCATTCTCTCTTCCCAACCAACTGTTAGTGGTACCCCTCTGGGACACGAGTTAACACTCGACCAACTCCTACAATCCCCGGTGACCAGTTGTCCCACTTCTCTGAATACCACATGGGAGCAAGCCTTGTCCGTGCTCCCTTTAGCACGAAGTGCTGTTGCCAGCACCCCTCTTGGGGTAAATTGCTCGGTTGGTCCTGGAAGCCTTCAAGGTTTCAATTTCGTGCCCAATATGATGTCTCAGATGATGGCCCATTTCCCTTGGCAGCACTTCATCAATCAAGTGCTGGCCACCCAGGGAAACCAGGGCAATAATAACAACGGAGGCACGAGACCTGAAGAGGACTTGGCTAAACCTTACAAGCCAAGCAACCTTTCATGCTTTTCAAGACAGATAGCTGATTATGACTTCCAGTCAAAAATCAAAATGCCTGCCCACATCAAAACGTATGATGGGACCGAAGACCCCGAAGATCATCTTCAAATCTTTACTGGTGCTGCTCGAATAGAAAAATGGTCGAATGCTGAATGTTGCCTAATGTTCATGCAAACCCTCATTGGGTCCGCTAGAATTTGGTTCAACGACCTACCTGCTCAAAGCATTCGAAGCTTTGATGATCTCAGCAGAGGCTTCCTGGCAAACTTCTCCCAACAAAGGAGATACGTTAAAGACGCGACTGTAATCTTCCAAATAAAACAACGAGATGATGAAAGCCTACGAGCATTCATTGAACGGTACAAGAAAGAAGGGCTAACCTACGTGGGGGCTGATGAGAAAATGAGGGTTGCCGGTTTTATGAACGCCATAACCTCCAAGTATCTCACACGAGATTTCAACAAATCTCTACCCAAAACCTTGGAAGAAGCCCTTGAAAGAGCTGAGGCTCACATCCGAGGAGAAGAAGCTGTTGATATCAAGGAACAAAGGAAAAGGGGTTCCGGTTGGCAAAGCAGCAGCCCAGCCAGAAAGAGAGGAAACTTTAATTCTTACGACAGACGCTCAAAGGGTTCAGACCCTCGAAGGGTTGAAGGGCGAAGCCCTCCAAGCAGGGATAAGAGTATGAGTTTCACCCCTCTCACCAAAACCCCTCAAGAAATCCTGGCAACGGAAGAGGTCAAGCAAAACTTCAGACCTCCCAGACCTCTTCCCAAAAGTCGGAAAAACGAGAACTCCACTCAGTTCTGTGAATTCCATGAAGAAAAGGGACATCACACCAACGATTGCTTCCAGCTGAAAAAGAGAATTGAGGAAGCTGTCAAGTCAGGGGAACTTGCCCACTTGGTCAAGGGAGTTCGAGACAAGATGGCCGAAAACAAAGGGAAGGAAGTAAACATGGTATGTTCTGACGAAAAGGTCCCTTACAAGAAGCGACGGTTGGAGGATTGGGAACTTCAGTGTGTTTGCTTCCCCCCAACAAGGAAGGACCCGCTCCCTGGTCCCCTTGTGGTTGAAGCCATCGTGGGTACCTTACAAACATGCAAAGCATACATAGACACGGGAGCAGCCACTGAAATCATGTTCGAGAAGTTTTTCAATCAACTAAGCAATGAGGAGCGTTCAAGGCTTCAACCCTCCGGGACCTCCATAAAGGGTATCGCTGACATAACCCTGAAGCCTTTGGGGCAAATAACCCTTGATGTTTGTCTTAAAGAGGGATCAAAGGAAAGAACCCGATCACTAACATTCGTGGTTATCAACATCCCTTCCAACTACGACGTAATCATAGGGAGGCCCGGACAATGTGCATTTTACATGGCTGTGTCTGTTGGCCATGGCACTGTCAAGTTTCCAACCGAGAGAGGGATCGCAACCCTTCAACCCTCTCAGGAAGCTTACCTGATCGAAGGAGAAAGTTCTAATGACGAGAAAGACAAGCAGGGGTTAGTCATCAACCCTAAGTACCCCGAACAGCGGATAAGGGTCAATCCCAACCTCTCTCAAGATACTCTTTCATACCTTGAAAAGCTGCTAAAACATCACAGCGATGTGTTCGCCTGGTCTCCCGAAAACATGACCGGGATCCCTCGAAGCATTGCTGAACATGAGCTAAGAATACCGCCGAATGTCAAGCCAGTGGTTCAAAAGAAAAGAAGTTTGGCACCTGAAAGAAGCCTGGCAGCTTGCCAAGAGGTTGAAAAGCTTGTATCAGCTGGCATCCTCCGAGAGGTTAAGTATCAATCATGGATTGCTAATCCTGTCATGGTCCGAAAACCCGACAACTCTTGGAGAATGTGTATAGATTTCAAGGATCTTAACAAAGCTTGTCCTAAAGATTGCTACCCGCTCCCAGAAATTGACCTTAAGGTTGATTCCCTCACGGGATACCCGTTCAAATGCTTCCTTGATGCATACAAAGGCTATCACCAGATCCTCATGAAAGAAGAGGATGAAGAAAAAACGGCTTTCCACACAGACAAGGGCATTTTCTGTTACCAAAAAATGCCTTTTGGTCTCAAGAATGCAGGAGCCACTTACCAACGACTCGTCGATAAAGCCTTCGAAAGCCAAATTGGAAGAAACATGGAAGCGTATGTCGATGACCTGGTAATCAAAAGCAAAACGGAGTACCAGATGCTTGATGACATCCAAGAAACCTTCAAGAATCTTAGAAAGATCAACATGAAGCTTAACCCGGAAAAATGTTCGTTCGGATTTGATGAAGGAAAATTCCTGGGTCATATTGTTGGAAAACAAAGCATCAAGGCCAACCCCAACAAAGTAAAAGCTGTTCTCGAAGCTAAACCACCAAGAACCAAGAAAGAGGTTGAAAGCTTGAATGGGAAGCTTGCAGCCTTGAAGCGTTTTACCTCAAAACTGGCAGAAAGGTCCCTACCGTTCTACAAAACGCTCAAGAATTGTTCAGATAAGAAAGATTTCAGATGGACCGAGGAGGCTGAGAAAGCTTTCAATCAAATGAAGCAGCACCTTGCTTCACTGCCAGATATTGCAGCACCTGAAACCGGGGAGCTCATATCGGTGTACCTCTCAGTTGCCGACGAAGCCATCAGTGCAGTCCTCACCATTGAAAGGGACAAGGCTCAGGTACCCGTCTATTTTTTCAGCAAAACTTTAAAACTAGCTGAAACCAAATATCCTCCCCTTGAAAAACTAGCCCTAGCCTTGGTCCAAACAGCCAGAAGGCTTAGAAGATACTTTCAAGCACATCCTATACAAGTGGTCACTGACCAACCTGTCAAGAACGTGCTTGAAAAGCCTGAAAACTCAGGAAGATTGGCAAAATGGGCAGTGGAACTAGGTAAACATAACATCACCTATGTCCCACGAAAAGCAATCAAAGCTCAAGTTTTGGCTGACTTCCTAGTAGAAGTCCCAAGCCAAAAGACTGAAGAAGTAAACACCACAACCACTGAACCCTCCAACCCTGAAGCCTGGAAACTGTTCACCGACGGGGCTTCAAGCGTTGAAGGGTCAGGAGCTGGTGTAATCCTAATCAACCCTGAGGGGCTAGAATTCACATATGCTCTTCGTTTCAACTTTCAGACCACTAATAACGAGGCTGAATACGAAGCACTGATCGCTGGCCTCCGGCTAGCCAAAGAAATGAAAGTCAAAAAGCTTGAAGTGTTCACTGATTCGCTACTAGTATCAAGCCAAGTCAATGACAGCTATGTCGCCAAGGAGCCCAACATGAGAAGGTACAAAGAAAAATCAAAGGAATTAATGAACACCTTCCAGGCATGCAACATCAAACAGATTCCAAGATCCCAAAACAAAAAGGCTGACGCCTTAAGCAAGTTAGCATCCCTCACATTCGCCCACCTCACGGAAAAGGTGTTGGTTGAAGTGTTGAAGGCTCGTTCAATTGACGAATTAGAAGTACAAGATGTGGTCACCGAGGAAGATCCAAATTGGATGACTCCCATAAAGAAATTCCTTCAAAACAACGAACTACCAAGTGATCAAATAGAAGCTGAAAGGGTAAAGATCAAAGCAAGACAATATGTGTTGCAAGGAGAAATCCTTTATAAAAAAGGATACCTTGCACCATTGCTAAGGTGTGTGGGCCCTGAACAAAGCAAGTATTTGGTTAAAGAAGTGCATGAAGGAATATGTGGAGCTCATTTCGGAGCTAGGTCGGTGGTTGCAAAACTCATGAACTTGGGATACTTCTGGCCTTCAATGCATCGGGATACCGTCGAGCAATTGAAGAAATGCGATGTCTGCCAAATCCACTCCCCAATACCAAAAAGTCCAAAACATGACTTGGTCCCCATAACTTCAGCATGGCCATTCCATAAATGGGGAATGGACATAGTTGGACCATTCCCTCCAAGCAAAGGGGGAGTAAAATTCCTGTTGGTAGCAATTGATTACTTCAGCAAATGGCCAGAGGTCAAACCCCTTGCCAAAATCACAGGAAAGCAAATCATAGACTTTGTATGGGAAAACATCATATGCCGCTATGGGCTGCCAGGGGTAATTGTGACCGATAATGGGAAACAATTCGCTGAGAAACCCTTCAGCCTTTGGTGCAAAGAGTACAGGATCAACCAAATCTTCAGCTCAGTGGCTTACCCGCAATCAAACGGTCAGGTTGAAAGGACCAACAGAAGCATAGTGGAAGGCATCAAGACAAGATTGGGGAGATATGAAAGTAATTGGCTGGAAGAATTGCCTAGCGTTTTATGGGCAATCAGAACAACAGAAAAAGCAAGTCACAGAAAAACACCTTATAGCTTGGTATTCGGATCCGAAGCCGTAATCCCCGCTGAAATAGGAGTTGTAACCCAACGAATTGTCAACATGGATCCCGAGGTAAACACACAAGAGACCATGTTGAACTTACAACTCTTAGAAGAGGCCCGGGATCAAGCAGCAATACAAGAGGCCAAATACAAGCAAAAGATGGAAGCATATTACAACAAAAAGGTCAAGAACGAACGATTCAAGCCAGGAGACCTAGTTCTCAGAAACAATGAGGCCAGCAAAAAGGAAAACCAAGGAAAATTAGGCCCAAAATGGGAGGGGCCATACACCATCCTCGAAGCACACAAGGGTGGATCCTACAAGCTGGGAGATCTAGAAGGCAAGAGGCTCCCAAGGCACTGGAACGGAAAAACTTTAAGAAAATTCTATGTTTAGAAAGTTTGGTTTGTGGCAAAACAAAAACCTTTTGTAAAAGCAAATGTTGCTTGAATGAATGAAGTTACTTTATCAAACTTGTCTTTCTATCCTAATACCAGGTTGAGAACCTAGCAAAAAACTCCATGGCAAGGGCCATGTAAGGGGATGAGCTCCCAGGCCATATCGCTCAATAGGTTCAAGGGTTGAATGGACCTATATAAGGGGTGAGTTCCTAAATCAATACAACTCCATGAGACTTATCAAAGAAAAACCATAGTGTCTCATAGACAGGTTTGAACAGCCTACACCAATCGTTCCTTAAGTCTAAAAAATGTACCCAATAATCAGACTTACGAAACCAAACAAATCACAACGAAATAAAAGAAAAGGATAGATACTACGTCTTGATGATAAACACTAAGGCAAAGTGACTGCAGCACTGAACCCTTTAAAGTGTAAAAAACATAAAGACAAAGTAAACAAAGACAAGGCAAGAAAATAAAAACAAACAAGCCTATCAACCAAACATACAAACCAAACCAGAAGCTACCCAAAGATCAACCAACAGGTACCGAGCTTGAAAGGTTAAAGGCTTCAACCCACCAGCAACTGTACAAAAAGCCTGAAGGGTTGAAACCCCACAAAACAAAACCAAGCAAATGGAACCAACAAAAACATCAACGATAAACATCATGTCATAAGTTAGAAAGGCCATAAAAGACCTTCATAAGACAGTTAAAGCAAGCCCTAGTGACTTGCAAATAAAACTAATGTTCAACAGCCATATAGGCCCAACCAACCAACCATGGGAACCTTAAGGGTCCCCAAAACCTAAACATTGTTTAAAACATTACAAAACATAAAATGTTTGCTAAGAAAGCTACGAATAAATGTCAGTTATCAGAGGGCTTGGAACCTTCACCCTTAGACTTTTTAGCTTTCTTTGTCTTCTTCACCTTCACAACTTCTTCACCACCAACTGCAGAGGTTTCCAAACCAGCATCTTTCGAGGTTTCAGGCAGACTCGAAAGGGTATCATCACTGTCCCCGGAGTAAGACCTCTTCTTTGACAAGGAACCCAAAACCTCAGCACAAACCTTCTCATTTAACCCCTCAGGCTTCAACCCCTGTAAAACAGACAAAGGCTTACCAAAACAAGAGGATACCTCATGAATAAAGGGGTAGGTTAGCCTCTCCATCTGCTCAACAGAAGCCTTGAAGACATCAGAAGCCTCAGGGCGAAACATGGGTGATTTCTCCAAAGGTTGCCCAGATTCATGAAGTTTATAGCCAGCAGTAAGGCCTTGATGCTTCCCCAGGTTCAGCAGCTTTGTGTAAACATCACCAAGGGCAGAGTTAAATTCCTTAGAGTGCAAAAGATAAGTCACAATCTGCTGAAACCCATGCTCGATCAACCACTGATTATCCGCAGTCACCTGACCAACAGAAGCCTTCAACCCCTCCTTTTCTTCACGAAAAGCCTTCTGCTGGACAGATAAGGCCTCTCGGTCAGCCTTCAATTTCAACAAATTTGCTTCAAAACTTTTCCTCAGGTCACCCATCTCAATGGCATGCATCTTCTTCAGATCCTCAATCTCCTTCTTCCAAGCTGCCTCCTTCTCTGCAAACCCAGCCACTTCCTTCTTCATCGATGCAAGAGAGGATTTCATTTTGTCTTTCTTTTTAGAAAAATCCTCATACTCCCGCATCCTTTGGCGAAAGCGTGTAATCCCTTGGGGAAGCATGGCTGCAAGGTTGCAAGTAGTTAAAACCATGCGAGATAACATAGTGTCATCATCCATCTCAGCAATAGCTTCACGAACGGAAGGAGGAGCAAGATGACTAAGAGCATCTTCACAAACAGCAGCATCCTTAAAAGTGTCATCATTCTTAACCAACCAAGTAGGCACATAAGTGCCCTCAGGGTTCAACCCTTCAACGTCTCTGCTCGACGATTCTTGAACAGGGGTAGCAACACCCTTCTTCCCTCGAACCTTCTTACCACGCACAACTAATTCCTTCTCCTTCTCAACCTCCACTTCAGCCTGATCCTCAGAAGCCTCGATATCATCACTCAAATCCACTGGCTCAGTGGAAGTAGATTGAGGAGCAGCTTTCAGTAAACGACGAGATAACCGACGAGTTGAAGGCTTGGGAACATTGGACTTGGTAAAACCCTTCGCATTTGCAACACTGACATAACCTGAACCCTCAAACCTCTGCTCAGAGGTCCTCACAACAACATTTTCACCCGGAACAGTCGGAGCATCTTCAAAAACCACATCGGACGTATCGTCACTCTTGATGAAGTCCAAAGCAGACATAACTGCCAAAAAACAAATAAAGAAAATAAGTCACAAACAAAGTAAGATGAAAAGGTATAAGGGAAAAAATGCATACCAAGGCCATTTCTCATCAACACCGGATCCCGATCAACTTTTGCCCAAATATTACTAACCCCTAAAAGCACTAACAAATGTTCGGGAAAAGGGCGAACCCTCGAAGGGCACCCCCGAATGGCTGAAAGAAAGGCATCATTCAATTCAGACTCGGAAGGCTCCGGATCGTTGAGAACAGCATCCGGATGCCTCCACACCATTTTGAAAGGAATAATGGATTCAGAAACCCAGAAAAACGTATTCTTCCATGATCCAAGGGTTGTAACCATGGATGAAACAAGACAAGTATCAACCTTTGTGTTCTCAAAAGTAAACCAATCACCATTTTTGGCTAACCGGAAGAACCTCCGAAAGAGCAACAATGAAGGATCATAACCTAAAGCACGACACAGCACTTCAAAGTGCAAAACCCTAGCCATTCCTTTCGGATGTACTTGCCCAAAAGACACTCGATAATATTCAAGCAAATTTAGAACAAAAAACGAAAAAGGGTAACGAAGATTAGACCACTCAAAATGCCGACAATACAAAGCAATAAAACCAGGAATCGGTTTGTCAACGGAAGCATCGCAAGCAGGGGCGGTCGGATTAAACTGTTTATCGATACCATATTCAAGGCAAAACAGGTCTACCTCCTCTTGTGTTAACCGAGAAAATGACCTCGCTAAATCCTTAAGGGCACCCATGATCGAAAAAAGTAAAAGTGAAAACGGAGAAGAAAACTAACCTGAGGGAGGAAAAACTGTGAATGATTGAAGGGAAAATGATGAAGTTTTGTAATTGTAAAAATGAATATAAGAGTAAAGTAAGGGTATTAAAGATAAAAATAAAATCTCTGCCAATCCGCCGCCTGACACATGTCCAATCAACTGTCAAATCGATTAAATTTCAAAATTCAAAAAAGTAACCGCCTCAAACCCTTCAAGCCTCCAAACAACGAACCCTTGAAGCCTTTAAAAGACATGCATAAAAGTCAGAAGTCTTTGAGCCTAATACCCCAAAAACCTCTGACTTGGGGGGCTGACGACGGGGGTAGCCCAAAGACAAATAAAACCATTAATATGCAAAGAGCTTAAAAGGTTGAAAGGTTCATCGGATGAAAAGCTGCATAATGAGTGAATCGAGGAACAGTAACTAGTCATGTCCACCAACTCATCTCACCAACTCACGCTCACCAACTCACAAAGTCAGAGCAGGTCTGTACAGGCACACCCTATTAACCAGGGGTCCAAAGCCTTGAACCCCAAAAGGGGAAACCCTCCATAAGCAAACAGGTCTCACTAGTATAGTCCATACCATTTCGAGAAGTGTCTTCCACTATAAGAAGACAGCTCAATAACACTTCAAGGACATTCCAAAAGGCAGAGAGATTCCTCAATCTCTTGTCATTCGAAGAGTTCTTGTCACTTCCAAATAACTCTTCATCAGATTCATCTCATTCATTCTATTTGCTTTCTTTTCTTGATCCGAGTCAACCTTGGAGAAAGAACTTCAAAGCAAATAACTCAAATATACTAGTGAACCTCCTTCCACGTTTTGCAAACGTGGAGGGACCCCGCGACCTGCGTTAGGCAAAATCAAACCTTTCAGCCCTTTTGCCTGACCAGTCCAGCTACCATCCTTGGTCCCGTGTTTGTTGCATCAACAGTGTAGATCAAAATTTGTTAGCTTAAACTGGTACACATGACGTGTGTTTGATTTGCGAAACATTGTTACATAATTTATTTTCAATTGTTTTTCCACCTGGTTTTTCAGGCCTGACTATTTTTTCGTATACTATATTTTTATGTTGTATATACTAGTTCTACCGATTAAAGAAACCAATGAGAAATCACGAATAATAAAAAAAAAAGTTAATCATGAGGATTGATAAAAATTCCTTATAATAAATAGTGTAAAAATCAAATATAAACGAGTCTTAACATATAAAATGCCCTTAATGTGAGAAGTAAAGGAAACTTTTTTTTTCGAATTTTTTTTCCTACTACTAAAGATTGATGTTTAATTGCAAAATGTAAAAAAATGAGTTAATTACTGTTTTCGTCCCTGTGGTTTGTCAAAATCACTATTTCAGTCCATTAGTTTAAAAATTGCGATTTCAGTCCCTGTGGTTTCACTTTCGTAACCATTTCAGTCCATGTGGTTTCACTTTCATAACCATTTCAATCCATTATTCTGTTAAGTACAGGGACTGAAATGGTTACGAGGTGGAATGAAATTGTTACAAAAGTGAAACCACAGGTACTGAAATCGCAATTTTTAAACTAATGGACTGAAATAGTGATTTTTGACAAACCATAGGGACGAAAACAGTAACTAACTCTAAAAAAATTAAAAAAATTCATGATTTTATAGTAGTAGAGTATTGTAAAATCACGATTTTTTTTTTATTCTAAGACTAAAATACGTGCTTTATAAGATTGGGGTTTAAAAAAAATCTCTCTTTCACTTCTCACATGTTAAGGTTATTTTGTATGTTAAGACTCATTTGTACAATAATTTAACCCATAATATATAACATCAGATGGTGAGATTGTCACAACTCTACGAACCCACAAAACGCCTATTAAACAAGGACCAAATTTTTCGTATGACCAGTACTAACACTAGAAGTGTTTTAAGTTTTAACAAGTGAAATTTAAATGCTCGATTATTAATCGAATTAAAGTATTTGAGTTTTGAAAGTGATAAGTTTGATTCAAACCTAAAATGCATAACCAATGGGAAAAACTATTTTAAATAAATAAAAGGGAATATTTCACAGAATAGTAACCAAGTTTTAAAACTGTTCTAATTAGGTCACTGGTGTTGTTTTTGTCCCAATTAGATAACTTAACATTCAAATCGAGCCATGTCCTTTTTTCCATGTGTCAAGAAAAAAATGAAGTATAAGTTGCTGGGGTCTAATTATTTTAATATATGAAATTATATTTATTAAAAATAAAAACCATTTAATTACATTAAAAATTAAAAAAACAAGTTACAATCCACGTCATCACTCGACGTTAAATAAGTATTTATTTTACAATATTAATCATTTTTAAATGATACTACACCTATCATATCATATAGGTGTAGTATGGATCTCATATTCGCCTCGTATAAGCCTATAATTGTGATATCCTAACGTATCATATCGTATAGTGTAGTATAGGTCCTGTATAGGCCTATATGTGTTTTATACTACACGATACAATACTACATCCATAGGTCTCCACGGGACTTTTCCGAGACTTTATATATACTATACTATAGGATACGATAAACAATGTTTTTTATTTATTTTTTTAAAAAAGTACTTATTATAAAACTTTGCTAAAGCGATACATATTGTATAAAAATGTTTTTTAAAAAAAAAACCCCTTTATATACGAGGGATAAAAAAAGACCATTTTACTAGGAGAATAATCAAATACGGGACCTATACACTAAATCCATAGGCTTATTCGGGACCTATACGAGACTTATACTATACTAGGGGAAGGATCCCTTTACTTTTGGAAAACGACATTGCCCTTGTCAAATTATACTATGTATTAATAAAAGAAGCTTGTAAACAGTAACTATTACCACGTGTCAGCTCGTCATTGGTTCCTTTCCCCTTCTTTGCCCTTTTTTTTCAGTGTGTATACATATACGATTGTTTTACACCTTTAACACAAAATTAGTGTGTGTTCAAGTGGTTTTGTGTCGGCTTTAATCCAACTTTTATGCAGGTTCGACCCTTCCTTGCCCTATTTTTTTTTCATATCTCAGTTCTGCTTGTAGTGCTTCACACATGTCTCTTGAAGATTTTATTTGAGGCCACCTGTCTAATTGCGTGTATACTTCTTTGATTTAGCTACATCAGTGTTGGATTACATGAGATCTTCTTCAGATCCTTCCCAGGTTCGTCAATTTTTTTCCTGCGTTTGTTGCAATTGGGTGGTTGTTTTTTATCTGATGTTGTTCTTTGGGATTTGGGTGTTTTGGGGGGATTGTTGTTGATTGTGCCGGTCTTGATGTGTAACAGGTGTTGTTGTTCGAGGATTTTAGTGTATGTTCATCTATTACAGGTACATTTCTTTCTTTCTAAGAATAATAAAAAAGGCAACCGAACGCATCCCCCCTCCTAGACGTTTTACCATGGAGGGTTGGAAACCGAAGAAATGAGACAAACTAAGGGCCCATGACCCACACAAAGATGAAACATACTAAAAGGCTCAAGGCCTATACATGAAACAAAATAAAATAGAGCATAACACACTTGTACTCAGACTTCCAAACCCAATCCTCAATCCATGCCCAAGTTTATTGCAAACCCTGAGAGACCCACAGCAGACAGCAAACCAGACTAACAAGAGATCCAAGCATTCCAAGCTCAATAATAGTCACTAGATCCGGGTCAAACAAACTCCAACTGACCTCACTCCGGTAACCTTGGAACTGTCTCATTGAATTCTATTAAAATTTGTATAGAGTTTAGCTTTTAATGTTTAGAGTTTAACTTTTAGGTTTTAGCCTTAAGTTTACCTTTAGGATTTAACATTAGTATTTTGGTTTTAGCTTTATGGTTTAGCCTTAGGGTTTAGCTTTTAGAGTTTATAGTTTAGATTTTAAGGTTTAGCATACAGTATAGTCTTAGGGTTTAGCTTTAGGGTTTAGAATTAAATTTCAAGGTTTAGCTTTAGGGTTTTTTTTTTTTTGGATAAATGAGCTTTCGCCCAGCATACTTTTATAAATAAGTAAAGATTTTACATGTATTTTTTGGAGGGGCACACCCCCCGTATCACTTGGGCACCCGAAACATGCTTCGGGGACGCACAAAACTGAAAACTATACGATGACTACTAACATACAACCATCTGGTAGGAATAATATCCTTTTCTATCAGACTAACCATACAATCCCAATAACAATAGGACCAAGCATAAACTCCTATCCCATAAAATATTAAACCACCCAAACCCAAAGGAGATGGGCCTTCAGCAAAACAGCAAAAAAACATCAGACTTGAAGTGGGCGGATGGGCCTGAGAGGCATCCAGCCCAATGCGGCAGCAAAAGAAACAGCCCCTCTGGCGGGCCTTCCAGGTGCAAGACCTAAATAAATTATAAGAAGGATAGGCCTAATTGAGACTCCAGCCCACAACATAACAACTAAAAACCGGCCCACTCTACAGAGAAAAAAACCACTAGCACAAATAAGAAAGCCTAATTAATTGACCCCCTCCCATCCGAACGATAATGATAACTCATGGCCCAACTGGAAATTTGAACCATGTCAAACCCGGGGAGCAGAACTGGAAACTCGAACCATGCAGACCTGGGGCACCGCTGACGAGGAGACACACACGGTGGACAAAAAACCCAGCCCAAAAACCCGGAAGCCAACCAACCCGGAAAAAACAAAACGAAGACCAAACCCGGATAGCAAAACTGGAACAATAAACCCGGAGAAGAAACCAGTAAAATTGTCCCAACTTGTTTGACAGACAACGCCTCCTCCACCAAAAATATTCATTGAACCCAAATATTAACAGGTAGGAACACCCGAAAACGTGTAGAAACGAAATCGACAACAAGAGCCACCAAAACGATTTCGACAGTTGCTTGATAAATTGGGCCATCCCACTATTGTCTTCTTCAGCATCTTCAACACAGTAGTCCGGATCCAACTCCAGCTCCGTACACTTATCCCAAAAAAAGTCATGTTCACCTTGTGTCCAATTTTCTTGGTTCACCGCTGACGGCTTGCCTTTCACTCAAAAGAAAATTCATGATCCGTTGTTTTTGGTCGTCTGTAATACCATAATCAATTTCAGTACTGCGGTTTAACGACTCTACCGGATTAAAGGAACTCCACTTTGACAAAACACGGCCTGGGTCTATAGAGCATTGCTGATTTGTTTGGCATGTGAAAGACTCTTCATTAAACGAGTTGTGAGAATATAAATCAGCCAGTTCCTCGACCAGCGCCAGAATTAGCGTTAGCCTGGAGGTCAAGAACGGCAAACCTATT
The DNA here is from genome assembly GCF_002127325.2 of Helianthus annuus. Lineage (NCBI taxonomy): Eukaryota > Viridiplantae > Streptophyta > Magnoliopsida > Asterales > Asteraceae > Helianthus > Helianthus annuus. Next base: position 117,854,501 of record NC_035435.2, read on the forward strand.
TTGGGTAGAAACCTGATTCTTTGCAGCAGCAATTATAGGGGTTTGTTTCGAGTTTGGGGCAGGTTTAACAGGAGGAATGGATTGGTTTTTAGCGGCAACAGAATGGCTAGACTTTTGAGGGGGTTTGGGACCTTGGACAACCCGACTGAAGTTAAAGCCAGGAGGCTTATGAGGGGCATTTACTGTCTTTTTAACAGAACCCTTAGGAGCAAAGTTGGGACCTTGTTGTTTTACAGACGGGCCCGGGTAGGAGCAAGAAGCACCAGCAACACCATGCAATTGATTTAAATTTTGGGTACCTTTTTTCTTGGCTGCCACGGGGGTATACCCCTCGCTATCAATTGTTTTGTCTTTGGACTTCCCACTGTTTTGTTCAGGGCTAGAACTGGAAGAGACGGGCTGCCCACTAACACTGTTATAAATACCATCATGATCATGCATAGTGACATCTGCAATTGGCTTCGGGGCTATATGACACTGCTTTAGCGAGTGGCCAAAAACAACACAATGAGAACATAAAGGGGGTTTCCATTGGTATGCCACTTGGAGTTTGGTAGTACGATGGGGATAAACAACTTCAACCTCGGTTGGCAGATTGCTAGAGGCTTTTACATCAACAAGCACCCGAGCATAACCCAGTTTGCCCGTTTGATTCTTACATCTTTCAAGGGTCAGTTTATCCATGAGTTTAGGTTCACCCATTCCGCTCATAAGTTTATTGATCCCTGTAGAAGTCCACAAGTCCAAAGGGATGTTGTGAATGGTCACCCATAATGGAACCATCTCTGGTTCAACTTTTTCTAAACTTAACCCCGGAACCCATTTATCTAAAAAAATAGGAATATTATTTACCATCCACTGACCGTTTTCGAGAACATCATTGAGACCCTTTTCACTCTTAAACTTAAAGTAGAAAATACCAGCAGGGCTTTTAGTAACTTCGTCTAAATTATACAATCTCCAAAGACGACGCAAACATCTATCCACTACTCTAAAATCCTTCGAAGTGCCAAGGAAATAACCATAAAGATGAAGCGGGTATACCTGGGCCGAAACAAGGAGATCTTCTTGTGAAATAAAAATACGAGTGTTACCCTTAGGGGTAACGGTGGGAGGAAAGTATTCCATTTTCACATCATTCTCCTCTTTATGACGCTTCATCATTTGACCATAAGAAAGGGGACCCGAAGGTTTTCTATCCCAAACCGACCCTTGATTTGTGTGATCCGACACATTTATAGCAGCAGAGGGCTGCAAAACATCACAAGGCAAGTACGTATGAGGCTGACTAGTATCAGCAAATTCAGCCACCCTCATAATATGATCCTGTTCCTGCACACACTGAACATATTCTGCCTATTGGCCAATGCCATCCTGCACATCCCCAGTCTTCAAACTACCCTGGTGCACATCCGTAATGATGGGGTGCATCAGGTCATCCTCATCCGAATCCCCTGAGTGCTCGGAGACCACTTCAGCATCATCCTCGTGCATATGGACAAATGATTGCTGATTCACATCCTTTATACCAGGTTCCCTGCTCATAGACTGACTCTCAGAACTACCACACTCAGGCCCATTACTCGAATTCAATCCTTGCATATTACAACAGCTGACATGCGGCATTTCCGACACAAACTCTTTGACCCTCAGATCCGATAGCATAGGGTTATACTTAACAGATTTCTTTTGCTTCCTAACAACCCCAAACCCAGCAATTTGGACTACATTATGTTTAGACCAAGCCCGAGTATTACGAGAAATACCTTTAGCCTGGTCAAATTCCTGTTGAAGTTTAGCATCATGGGCGACAGCCGCAGCACGAGTTGCATCTAAATCCGGGTCTCCAGAACTTAGATATACACCCCAGCCTCTCACAAACTTGGAGCCTCTCTTAGGGGGGCTTCTAATTGGTGCTGGAGGTTGATTATTCTCCTCGGCCACCATGGATGGAGCCGATGAAGCAGTTATGTTCCCTTTTAGAGATTCAGGCAATAACACATGATGAAAAGTGGTATTCACACCAGGTTAGGGACTCAATTCCACCTCTGCAACTGAAGGTGTGGGCATCGCTGCACTTGGAGACCCAATAGGGGTATTAACCGTACGTGGTTTGGATCGATTACTCCCAAAACAGGGTTTTGGGGCACCGATTTCTGAAGATTCGAAGCCATATCCTGCCCTTTAAGGTTTTCCTTCAGAACCGCACACTCCAATGGAACACTAGGGTTTGGGATTATAGATGGCGGCTGGTGAAAAGAGTCTCCTTTGAGTTCCAGATTAACACACGAGGTAGCAAATGAGGAAGGGGCATAATCAGGGGGACGATCAGGAGGTTGTGGAGGGATTGAAGGTGGGATTTGACCACCTGGTGAAGAGATTTCGGGCATAGATAGGGGGAAACCGTAGAGAGAGTTTTCTAGAGAGAGAAACTTGTAAACGTCTAGGTTTCGAAAAGTCGGTTCCAACGCCGCTGGAGTGAGTTCAATCGAAATTCGTTTGACTCAGTTTCCTACACTTTCTAGGTTAAGAACATTTTATACCGGATCTTTACCCAAATATACTATAGCATACGATACACTACTTAACAATGTTTTCTATTTGTTTATTTTTAAAGGTACTTGTTATAAAATTTTGCTAAAACGACAAATATTGTATATAATGTTATAAAAAATCCTCTTTATACACCCTATATAACCTATACGAGCCATATATGAAGGGAAAAAAGACCATTTTATTTTGATTTTTCTTATACACCGCATATAGGTCTATACGAGGCATATTGGACATGATATGACACAGTTAGACATTCATTGGAAATTGGAAAAGGCTATACATATAGGCCTCTACAAGCCCTATACGAGGATGTGTGAATACATAGACCATAACCAAATCAATTTTCATATTTTTCTTGTCCAGTTTGAATATTCAAGATCCATAACTCACACAAAACCTACAACCATTTTCCACAAAAAACATTAGTAGCCATTCCTCATCTCTCTTCTATATCTATGCACACAAAAGTCAACATTACAATTTTCATCCACCCCGGTTGAACTCGTGTCCAGATCAAATCATATATGCATATATCAATTATGTCTATACATATTATAGAGTACGTGGACAAGAGAGGGGCAGATATTATAGAGTGTGTGGACAAGAGAGGGCCGATCTTGATGCCCATATTTTATCACGTAGATCCCGAAAGTCACTGAATGAAAATAATACTTACCAGAGCATCGCTGTTTGAACATCATATGGTATGTGGACTTATCTCTATATTGTAATTTGCATTTGACTATTTATTTTATGGAATATATTGATCTGATCTCATGGTACCTTACTAACATGTGCGGGTATGTATATACTTTTTGATATATTTTAGCTCTTTTTAAAAGAGATGATGTTGTAAACTTTCTGAATGAATTGTATTCAACAATGGAACCCTTTAAATAGGGAGAGGTACAACCGAAAATATGGTAACAAATTTACACCAATCAATCTACAATAAATATACATCAATCAATCTATAATAATCCAGCTAATCACAAGGTTAATCACAAGCTGTTTGCCAGCTGTCAACCGATATACTTGGCTGATGATATTATCGCTAAGACACCCCCTCAGATTGAGCGGGCGGAGGATAAACGCTCAAGCTGGAGCGAAAAGACTGAAACAGCTGCCGTGGAATACCCTTGGTGAAAATATCTGCATATTGCAATGAGGAGGGTATATGTAGAACCTTGATGTGGCCGACTCGGACCTTGTCCAGAACAAAATGTATGTCAATCTCAATGTGTTTAGTCCTCTGATGCTGAACCGAATTATTGGAAAGGTACACAGCTAAGACGTTATCACAGTAGACAACTGAAGCATGCTGAAGAGGAGTGTGTAGCTCGAGCAATAAATTGCGTGTCCATGTGGCTTCAGCAACAGCATTAGCAACACCTCTGTATTCGGCCTCGGCACTAGATCTGGACACAGTCGGCTGACGTTTAGAGGACCAGGAAATGAGATTATCTCCAAGGAAAACACAGTACCCTGATGGGGAGCGTCGTGAATCCGGGCAACCACCCCAGTCAGCATCAGAGTAGGCCACCAATGAATGTGAGGGTGATTTAATGATACGTATACCATACTCAATAGTTCCCTGAATATACCTGATGATCCTTTTCATAAAACCAAAATGAGAATCCCTGGGCTCATGCATAAAGAGGCACACCTGCTGCACTGCATAGGAAATGTCGGGCCGTGTAAAAGTGAGATACTGATGAGCCCCGGCAAGGCTTCTATACGACGTGGGATCAGAAAACAGAGGGCCATCGGTACTGCTCAATTTGGCCGAAAGGTCTACAGGGGTAGCGCATGGTTTGCAGGAAGTCATTGATGCCCGTGCAATAATATCCTTTGCATATTGTGCTTGTGACAGAAATATTCCATGTGAATGCTGAGAAACTTTGATACCCAAGAAGTGATGCAAGCGTCCCAAGTCCGTCATAACAAATTCCCGAGATAAGGTGGCACTGATGTCACGCAAAAAAGTATCACTGGATGCGGTAAGTATGATATCATCAACGTACAAGAGGAGATAAGCAATGTTGGACAGATTTTGATGGTAAATAAATAGCGAGTTGTCGCAGGCACTGCTTCGAAACCCGTGAGATGTGATATAGGACGCAAAGCGGGTGTACCAAGCCTGTGGGGCTTGCTTAAGCCCATAAAGAGAATTCTTCAGACGACACACAAAGTTAGGAGCTCGATTGTCATAAAAACCCGGAGGTTGATGCATGAACACCGTTTCATTAAGTTCCCCATGTAAGAAAGCATTCTTGACGTCCAACTGATGAATAGGCCAGGACCGGGAAACTGCGAGAGATAAAATTGTGCGGATAGTTGCCGGTTTAACAACCGGACTAAATGTGTCCTCGCAATCAATGCCCACTGTCTGAGAATTCCCATTAACAACAAGTCTGGCCTTATACCTTTCCATTGTGCCGTCAGCCTTGAACTTTTGACAAAAAAGGCACATACATCTGATGACTGGACGATCCGTAGGTCGAGGAACTAGTTCCCATGTTTCATTATCTTGTAAAGCAGTAAATTCGGCTTGCATGGCATTTAACCAATTAGGATCGGAAAGGGCCTTGGTGTAGGTTGTGGGTATTGGGGATATGGTAGTGGTAGTAAAGGCCGATGGTGTGGAGGAACGGGCTTTGGATCGAGTGGTCATGGGGTGGGAGTTGGTCTGGGAAGCAATGGTAGGTGGGTGTGGGACATGCTGATCAGCAGTGGGTATTTCGGTTGGATGGGTTGGGCCGGTTTTGGGAATGGTAGGAGGAGGGTTGTGGGCATGGCTGGTTTGACCTTGGGCCGAAGTTTGTTGGGGAGGGGCTGAGGTCGGTTGGGCTTGGGATTGTCTCGGGCGGCGGGAGTAGGTAAAGGGGTAAGGAGCCGTGACAGATGGTTGAGTTATGGGTCGATGAAAAGTAAAGCCCGGGAGAGGTGTGTCGTCTAAAAAATTGTATGTGTTTGGGTTGTGAGGAATGGTGAAAGGAAAGACGTGTTCATCGAACGTCACGTGGCGAGAGATGTGTACTTTACCCGTGGTTGGGTCAAAACATCGATAGCCACGAAAGTCGGGTAGGTACCCAAGAAAAATGCAGCGAATTGACCGTGCATGTAATTTATGTGGCTGGGTAGCAGAGGTATTAGGGTAACACGCGCATCCGAAAACCCGTAGGTGTTCATATTCGGGATGCTGCAGGTAAAGTGCAAAGGTAGGAGTGTAAAAGTTGAGGCGTTTTGTAGGTAAAATATTGTGTAGGTAAACTGCTGTGTGCAAAGCTTCCACCCAAAAGGAGGGTGGGAGATTGGCATGAATGAGCAGAGCTCGAATAATGTCATTGAGGCGACGAATCATTCGTTCTGCGCGACCGTTTTGTGAGGAGGTTTGGGGACAAGCAAACCGAAACAGAAGGTCGTGTTGGTCTGCAAACGCTTTAAAGGCTAGGTTGTCAAATTCACCCCCTAGGTCACATTGAAATGTTTTAATTTTACGGTTAAATTGTGTTTCAATAAGTCGGTGAAATTTAGCTAATGTAGGAAATGTGTCAGACTTATATTTAAGAGGATACACCCACACAAAGTGTGAAAAATTATCGATAAGAACCATATAATACTTGTATCCTGTTTTACTAGTGATTGGGGATGTCCATAGATCACAATGGACTATATCAAATGGGGCAAACATAAAAGTATTAGAAGCATGAAAAGGTAATCGTTTGCTATTAGAAAGCTGACAAGAATTGCAAAGATGTGAGTCTTTACTCTTATTATATTGAAAATTAAAAGTACGACTTAAAAGTTCTAAAACTTGAGCCCCTGGGTGACCTAGGCGATCATGCCAAGGGAGACTGGTTGAAGCAAGAAAAGTGGCTTGAGGAGTAAGTTCCGGTGGAGTGAAAGGGTAGAGATCTCCAGTGTTGTTGTGACGAGACAGCAGCTTCTTAGTTTTGAGATCCTTCAATGAAAAACCAAAAGGGTCAAATTCAACCGAAACTAGATTATCACGAGTAAAACGTCTGACTGAAATGTGGTTTTTAATAACTTGGGAGCTATAGAGGACATTGGGAAGGACATAGGTGCGGTTGGGTAAGGTGTGGAAACCCGTTCCCGATCCATGTATTGGTAAAAAATTGCCATTGCCCACTAGTAACTTACTACAAACAGGAGAAGAATGTGGGATTAGTAACTTACCTTGATCGTGTGTGACATGGGATTCGGCTCCTGTGTCCATGATGTTCGAAGCCCACGATGAAGCCGGTGGATTCATCCGCATGTTGGTGAAAGCCGCACTAAGATTAGAAGGGCTCAATGCATTGTAAACTCCCTGTGGTGATGGACTGAATCCTGAAAAATGCGGCTGCTGAAATCCTTAAAAATGCACCTGGGAAGACGCCGAAGGCTGCTGAGATGGGCTGTTGGTGGGCTGCCACTGCTGTTGGGTTGGATATGGACATGGTGGAGGTGTCCACCAGGCCCAATTAGGATAAGTAGGTTGAGTTTGTTGTTGACCGGCCCATGGTGAATAGGGTTGCCTGTTACTGCCACGTCCCCTGCCTCCCCGGTGGTTCCAGGACCCGCGGCCCCGACCCCGGCCTCGAGTGGAAGAGGAGTTGGTGTCCGAGGTGTGACCAGGCTGGTTGGTTTGTGGTGGGGTTTGAGCAGAAGTGGCGGCCAAAACAGTAGCCTGAGTACCTTTTTGTGCTTCCAAACGCAGGACTTCATCATTGAGCATGCTTACCGCCTGATCCCAATCGACACCATTCTGATTGAAGTGGACTGCAGTAGTATTATATTCAGTAGGAAGGCCTCGTACCAGTTGCAGAACCAGATGGGACTCGGTTACCGGGACATCGACGTCAGCTAATTGGTTGGTCAGGTCAGTTAAACGCTGACAATAATCTTCAACAGATGCGCATGCTGATAAGGTCAGATTTCAGAATTTTGTCTCCAAAGCTGCAGCTCTCGCCTTCTTGTTGCTGAGATAAATTTTCTCGAGTTTAGACCAGGCGGCCTGAGCTGAAGCTACAGTACCATCCATAACTCGGTTCAGAATATCACCGGATATTGTGCTAAATATCCATTGGAGAACTAGCACATTAATTTCTTTCCAAGCATCATGATCTACAGAAGTGGATGCTGGAGCAGGAGTGCCGTCTATATGATGCGACGCCTTATATGCGATGGCATGGAGTCGGAACAGCCGTATCCACTGCGAGTAGGTGATATTAGTGCCGTCTAGGGTTTGTACTTTACTCTGAATATTTGTTACAGAGTAAGCAGGGTGCAGGGATTGGATTTTGGGTGGCTGTTGGTCGACTGAATTTTTGGTCATGGTGATCGGACGTATTTGAGAAGAAAAGAAAACAGCGGAGGGGAAGGGAAGGGAAGAGAATAGTTATCAGAATTGCTCTGATACCATAAAAGAGATGATGTTGTAAACTTTCTGAATGAATTGTATTCAACAATGGAACCCTTTAAATAGGGAGAGGTACAACCGAAAATATGATAACAGATTTACACCAATCAATCTACAATAAATATACATCAATCAATCTATAATAATCCAGCTAATCACAAGGCTAATCACAAGCTGTTTGCCAGCTGTCAACCGATATACTTGGCTGATGATATTATCGCTAAGACTTTTTACTCGCTAATTCAAGTTTGAAATTTATAAAACACGATATTCTACTATCACTCTACACACACGTTAGGGCAAGTGCACCCATCGCGGACGTAGTATAGTGATGGCAAGATACCGAGGTCGTCCAAGGACACAAGAGCTTTTAATACCGGCTTATCGTTAACGTCTAATCGAACCACACTTTAATAAAAAGGTTTTTAAAGCTATAAAAAGATAAACTAAAAATTAAAATAAAATAAAGGAAAAACAGGTAGACAAGAAGGAATCACTTGTTCCAACTCCTCTGTTATGTATCCTTTTGATGATTTCCGCACTTTAGGCATTTTAAGAGATTATCTTTAAGTTATAGTAGTAGGCCCCCTTCCAGGCAACGTTACCCTCAACCTATTGGTCTGAGTCAGCAGGGATACAGTCCCGCAAGGTCAGATTATTGAAAGATAATTAAGTAAGTTATTAATGCGAAAAGTGGCTGGCCCCTTTCTAGGCAGCGATCACCCTCAACCATTTGGTCTGAGTCAGGAGGGATACAGTCCTCGCAGGGTTGGTTTAAAGTTTTAATAGTAGTCTATAGATAAGGGATTCAAGCGGTTTGCACTTCTCCCGCGGGGGTAATGCCCGTCCGCTCGTGAAGTGTTACTAAGCTTGAACAAGGTTCTCGCAGGATCTATACACTGAACGAGACATTAAATTTATCCAACTACCCTTCTAACCCCCTTTCTGGCAATTAACGCGCTTTATATAGACCGTAAAGACGCAAATATATGAATCAACAACATATGAAGAATGATTAGATAAATTTGCCTACAGTATAAAAAACTAATTATTAAAGTCATTAATAGATACCCAATTAAAAAGTTGCCAAAGATTAGAAATAAAAAAGTAATTCATAAAAGATTTGTCTTCACCAAGTGATGTAAGAGTTTAGCCAAGCATGGCCTTTGTTTGACAAAGACTCTTACGATCGATCTTCGATCCCGAGACTACTACACACACTCTAAATGATGGAAGATGGATGATGGTGGTGGTGATGGTGTTGTAGTGGTGGTAGAGTGGTGGCAGGTGAGAGAGAAATGGTTTGCCAAGGGATGGATTGGAATGGAACCAAGCACCCCTATTTATAGCTGAAATCAGAAGCTTCACAACGGCCCATGCCCACATGGCATGGCCTCGTGGCCATCTCTCTTTCTCTCTCTCTCTTCCTCATTAACTGCAGTGTCAGGTCTTGTACTAACACGACCCCGTGTGTCAACGGCATGACCCATGGCCAATGTACTTGCAGTACTATCTCAGATTCTACAAATCTTAGAGTTGACCATGCCTTTTTTTGTCTTAGCACGACCCCGTGTTGGTTGTCAGTTTTGTCCTTTGTTGTTGTCTTTTCTTCTGCAGAGATTCTGGTCTTGGACACGGCCCGTGTCTGGTGGACACGGCCCCGTGTCAGGTCTTCTGATCTTGCTATTTTCTTGGTTTGGATGTGACTTGGAGCTTGGCGAGTTGCGTCAATCCTCCTTCTTGTGTTGATGTTGGTTTTTGCTGTTATTTTACTCCATTTGCACATTTAAGCTCTTTTGACCCTGTAAATTAAAAAGGAACAAAGAAACAAGCTTTTTCCAACATTAGTACCGAAAAATGGTTGATTTTACGCCATATTTGATATAATTTATATGTTGTAGTTTATGCACATCAAATACCCCCACACTTGAGTCTTTGCTTGTCCTCAAGCAAAACTCTAAAATGTGGCTTACACACCCAAACGGAATAGGTAGAAGAGAAAGTTTTGGTCTCATCTTTAGAATGTCGGGAATCGAAGTTCTAAATTTATTTTATTTCTAATCTTATTCGTCATGATTTATTTAAAACACAAGTTAAGAAAAATTATTTACTTTGGGGTATAACATGCCTTTAGAAAATTCCATTTAGTTATATACAAATTTACACACCTCACAAGTGGTCATTCAACACTCGGCCGAAGCTGTGTATGTGAGAACACTCGTGCCCGGTTTTGGAACTTACTCCAACCATAGGCTTGACAATCGATCAAACCTCCTCCTTTTTGACATTTAAATCCATGCAAGTATCAATACGACTTTAAAGGGTAGGTTGTGGTTCAGGTTTGGTATGTTTTATTTAAACGGCGAAAGACGTAAAAGTATCGGCTTTTCTATTGCTTTGTGGCTTAGCAAAAAAAAAAATACTTTGAGTAATTTTTCTGATTTTTTTTACCAAAGTTGAAACTGAGCCATAATTATAATTTCATAACCGATATCTTTACAAAAATAAAAGATGAAAAATGAAAAGGTTTGTTTTTGTGGTTTTAGAAATGAAAAGGTTTAAGGTTCAAAAGGTCTAGGGGGATGTTTTTGGTAAAGAAATGAAAAAAGAAAGGTTTTGTAGTGAAAAATAGGTTGATCCTAATGCCTCTATCATTTACTTACTTGGATTTTTGTCGGTAAGGACTTGAGATGTATCGTATTGGCAAGTTCTAGATTCGTGAGAACCAAACGGGCTATTCAAACAAGAAACGAAAATTGAGCAATTAGTATAGATGTATATTTATATGCTCGGTAATAGCTTAAAAGTCACTTTTGTGGGAAAGGGGGCTGTAGATTCGAAGTTTTAACGAAAATTGAGCAATTAGTATAGATGTATATTGAGCAAGTTCTTCTACTTTTCTTTTGAAACTTTAAACTCAGATCTACGAAGTTTTAACGGTAAAAATCGGCTGATTTTTGAATATGTTGTGTGAAAAACATTTTTAAACAATCCTACAAAGTTTCAGATCAAAATTCCATCAAAATCGTATTCAAATCAGTGAAAAACCATGAAAAACGTAACTATGTTCTTCGCAGAGTAGCTTCGTACGAAGCCATATACGTCGCTTCATACGAAGGCAGTTCAATATTTATGATTTTTGAAAACCTTGACTTCGTACGAACCCACCTTCGTACGAACCCAGCATTATAGCTTCGTACATTCCAGCTTCGTACGAACTCAGGATATTTGTGTTGTTTTTCAGATTTAATCAAGTGTTTAATTGTGTTTGCAGGTGATCATGGCTGAAGAGTTCTATAACACGTTTTACAAAGCCTACACTTTCGAATCTTCCGAAACATCAACTGTTGCACCAAAAAGCATTTCTAAAGCTATAACTAAGAACATAAATCATGATAATTTTTACGGAATTAACTCAAAACCACCAAAACTTGATAGTATTGAAGATTACATTTGGTGGAAAGAGAGATTTATTAATTGGGCAAAAGCTTATGCTCATGAGAGTTGGTTTGTATGGAATTCGGGTATAGCAGGCCAGTTGATGATAAAAATGAAGAAATTCCACTTAAAAGCTTATCAAATGAAGATAAAAAGAATTTTTCTCATGAATAAAGAATGATTGCGTTAATACAACAATCGATCCGAGATGACATTTTTGCATTGCTTAATCATGACGGGTCATCAACATCTATGTGGGAACCGTTAAGAGTGAAAGCTGAGGGTGGAAAGCAGATTAAAAAGAATAAAAATATCATTGCTTAAAAAGGAATTTGATTTGTTTGATGGTATAAAAGGAGAATCTATGAGACAAATGATTGAAAGATTTTGTCACCTTAAAATTGAGCTTGACAGGTTTGGAATAGCAAAAACTCGTGAAGAAATCATTGAAGCTTTACCACGTGCTGTTCATTGGCGGACATTTGTCTTTATTCTAAAAAATGATGTTTTGTTTGATACGATTACTTTGGATGCTTTAATTGAGAAGATTGAGAGTTATGAGCTTGAGCTACAAAAGCAAAGCAAAATGAGTAGCTCATCTTATCAGCAAAATGTGGGTCTTTACTACAGGGGAAGTGTACCATCAACGTCGACTATCCAGGCACCAAAGATTGGTACAACCCTTAGTGTTGAAAATTCGAAAGATTCACAGAAAAGTTCATCAAGTTACAATCCAGGGTATTGTGCGTCTTCAACAACTTCAAATTCAGAAGAACCCGATGAGATTCTCTGCAACATTGCTCTAAAATTGAAAAATTCTCCAGCAATGAGCATCGATGCAGCTAAACAACAAATGAGTTTTCTAGCATTGATTCTAGAATCGTACAGGAGTCTAGTAGCAGGAAGAATAGGAAATCTTGAGCTAACAAAAGAAGATTATAACCAGATATATCCAGAGGAGATGGAACTGATTGATATCAGATGGTGTTTAGCGAGCGGTATTAGAAGAGCTCAGCGTTTCATGGAGATAATAGGCAGGAACTGGGAGGGTTGTTAAGCACAAAGCTCGGGTTCGACAAGTCTAATGTGACATGTTTTCGATGTAAGCAGAAGGGTCACTTCAAAAGAGAGTGTGTTAACCGAGAAGTATCTGATCATGGTAATCCATTCCGTGATGACTACTACAAAAAGTCAATTCATCTAAGGAAAAATCACAAGCTTTAGTGATACATGATCATGCCAAACACAGGATCATTCATGAAAATGAATGGTTTAATTGGAGTGATTATATAGATGATGATGGAAGTGCTTTGGTGGCTGAAGTAAAAGAGAGTGCAATGGTAGCTGTGGTGAAAGAGAGAACGAAAGAAGAGATTCTGAAGGAAAAAACGTACAGAGAAAGATGTATTGTAGATTACAGAATTGAAGAAATGGAGAAAGAGTACCAAGAAGCTAAGAATTATCGAAGATGGGACAAGAAACGAGAGTGTTATGTCAATAGCAAAGGAGAACCAGTTGTTCATCCAAGAGAAGTGGTGTATAATGACGTTCTTGCAGTAATCCCTCTATCCGTTGAATACTATTCAAATGTCGAAAAAGATAAATATTATGTTAAAAAGCTGGATAAGATTATTAGGGATGTCATGACAGCAAGCCTGAGGCAGAGAGATGAAGAAAGAATGAAGAAGAATGTTGAAAATTTGGTGGACGAATTGAAGAAAGTTGCAGAAGAAGAAAAAGAAGAAGTAGAAGAAGAAGTAGCTGGTGAAGAAGAACAGAAACCAGCAGAGGAAGCAATTACTGAAAAATAGCAGAGTGAAGAGAGTTTGAAGAAGAAAGAAGAAGTTGATGAAGAAAAACAGGAGAAAGCTGATGAGAAGCAGGAGAAACTGGTTGGTGATGCAGATGAAGATGTCGCTGAGGAACAGCAGAAAAAGGAAGCTGATCAGAAGCAGACAACAGAAGAAACCGAGGTGCTAACTACTGAGGCAAATACTTCAACTGAATCTTCTGGTGTTTTAAATAAAACTGTTGAACAGTGCAAGAAATGCATGGAAACATGTAGTGCTTGTACTGAAAAAGATGAAAAGTTCAGAACAAGAGATATGGAATTTACTAAAATTGAAAAAGTTTTCAAAGATAAATGTAAAGAAATGTTTGAAAATGAAAAGATGTTAAAAGATAATGATGAAAATCTGACACAAAAATGTAACGTTTTAGAAAAGGAATATGAGATTTTGAAAGAAAAGTGTTCAACAATGACCGAAGAATGTTTGAAAAAAGAAAAAGTTGTTCAAGAAATGAAAATAGAATATGATTCAATAAAACTTGCATATCATATTACAAAGGAGTCATATGAAGATGTGAAAAGTCAAATGAAACTTGTTCAATCAAGATTGTAATATTGTTCTGAAACATCAGATACGCTTAAGCGACAGTGTGAAATAAAACAACGAGGTGTAAATTCTTATATTGAAGAAGTTGCTGAACTTAAACGTAAAATGGTTGATTTAGAACAAGATAATAACAAGTTTCATAGTTATCATGCTTCATCATATGTTCTTAAATGTATTTTCAACAAAAAACCAGATGATAACGATTCTGAGAAAAACAAGAAAGGAATTGGCTCAGAATATCATCTGGTTCCACCACCGTTTGAGGAAAAATTCACGTTCTATGATGACGAGAAGGTGGAAAAAGTTTTCAACATGGTTAATCAATTGCTAGAAAATATAGACGTAACCTATTCCAAATCTGATGATACTAGTGATTCAGAGGTGGTAGGTAAGGTCGTTGAAAGTGTTTTACAAGATGATTCTACCAAAACAGATAAGTCTGAATCACAAGATGAAAATGAGGGAAGTTTTCATGAGAGTTATCTTAAAAATTCAAAGTCTGAGAAAAAGGTGAATGATGATTCGAAAGGATTGGTTTATACCATGATTGGACCGGATAAATTATTCTCAGATATTGAAGTCCCGATTCAGAATGTGATTTCAGAAAAGATTGACAAGGTTTTGAAATTGGTAGAGATTGAGAAGTCAGAAATTGAAAAATTTGCTGGAAAGAGCAAGAGAACTTTTTATACCAAACCAGGTTACAAAAAGAAAAACATGAAGGTTGGGTTGGGTTATAAAAAGCAACAAAACAAAAGAAACGGTTTGAAAAGCCAAATTATCAGAAAAAGACAAACTTTGTACATGGAACAAGTTCAGAGGAAGAGAAAGAACTCCAATTTAGACAACAGTTTAATGAAGAGTTCTATGCTCAGAAAAGGCAACAACAGGTCAAAGATGTTTCAAAGAAAACATGTTTCAAATGTGATCAAATTGGACATGTTAGTCTCAAATGTCTGAATCTGAAACTTGTTGGCGTTGAACAAAAGAGACAGCAAACTGAGGTTGTTAAACAGAAGTCAACCAAGTTTGAATCACAACAAACTTGGAAACCAAAATCAAAGACACCCAGAGTTGAGTCTAAACTGATTTGGAAACAAAAGGTTGATTTTCAAAAGCGAAAACAAACTTGGAAAACAAAAACCTCCAAGTTTAAACCAAAACAAATCTTGAGACCAAAAATTGATCCAAGATTTTATCAAAGAAAAGTTTCGAAAGGTTAAATTTGGGTGGAAAAGAAACAGACTTCTGTGAGTGATAATAAAAATGTAAATGTTTTTGAAAAGAATGATAGGAACTATCCAGTTCTACCTGGAAAGATACACATTTAGTTACCTAAGTCAAAACAGGCTTGGGTTGCTTTGTTCAAGTAATTGAGTTGCATGAATGTGCAGGTGCTCCAGACAGATGTTGATTGTCAAACTGAGGAGAGGAGCAGCCTGGCACCAGAGGAGGCTGGAGGTCCCTGCAACTGAAATCAAGGAGTTTGTTTATTCCTGTAAATAAATAAACTATATTCAAAAAATCGGAAAATTTGAAAAACGAAAAAAAATGTTTGTTTTAAAATTTGTTAAAAATCAAAAATTAAAAAAAACTGTTAAGTGAATATGCCGAAACCCTCACTGCGGAACAAACATGATTATTTCACAATTGAAAATGGTTTTAACATTGTTAAAAATTAGTGTTGTCACACCCCCAAAATACTACATGCGGAATCACCGCGGGGCGTGTGACGTACCAGGATCCAAGCCACCAATCACATTGAACTACGCATAATATTTAAATAAAACATTCCATTAATTTCAAAATATAAATCCAGGACATAAGTTATACCAAAGTAGTTGTTCAGCGGAAGCATAATGTAAACTGTAAATCAATTGTTTCAAAACAAGTGTTCATAATCAACGAAGCAAGTATCTAAGAGTCTCGACCCATGACCACTCCAGCACTCCCAGATAGCAAGTCCATGTCAAGAATCTAACGACCTGTAAGCATGCAGACAAGTGTGTCAGACGACGCTGGTGAGTTCAAAGTATTGTTAACGCGTTTAGTTACCAGATATGAGTATAAGATAGTTCAATGATTAGATTAGATGTTGTTATTAACTCAATTACCGCAGATGGCAGCTAGATTTATTTGCCCAAACCCCAATGTCTCTATCAAAACATTGGTCAAGTGGTTATGGTAATTAGTTCACGCCCGTCCTCCCCGGTACGGTGTAAGGGTGCCAAACCTAATAGCGCTATCAACTAATAACCTCGTTGCCTCCCCGACAACTAATCGGTAGATGTAAGGGGTCTTATCGGTAGAAATGAGTGTAATAACAAACATCCCAATAACCTGACATTCCTCCCCGGAACGTTACCCGATATCCCTCCCCGGGATGCATGCTTGGAAAAAGAGCAGTGAACTCACCTTGGTTTGCTCGGTTTGATTAATTACTTGCTCACACTTAAATAGTCACAGCCTATGATATTCACGTATACAAAATCAGTTTACATTCCCGTTGATCACATACGTTCATAGTGTGTATTCATAGTGGAACCATGGCTTAACAGGTAACAATTAAATCAGCTCGTAACACATGTAACAGATGGTTTACCATACATACTAGCTACATCAGGTTCCCTGTTCTCGATTAATGTTATTCAATCTTTACAATACATGCAATTAGTGTAATCATCATAACCTACTGTTCATGTGAAGTCCTTCGGCGAAAGATGCACTCGACGAAACCCTATGTGACAAAACAACACATGTTTCGTCGAGTTAACATGTGACGAAAATCACTATGTTTCGTCGTCTCCCCTGTGACGAAAGTTCACATGTTTCGTCGAGTTATCATGTGACGAAAGTACACATGTTGCGTCGCTAACCCTAACAGACGGTTACTAACTCGTGTGATGCTAACAGTTTGACGGTTTCCTCCATTCAGATCAACTTATACCTTTAACCATGAACATGTACCATGAATATGAATAATCGTTAGACTAATCATACACAACCCTAAACAATCAATGTGCTTAATGTCACAAATCTCGATCATTCAGTGATTGTGTGCACGGATAAGATCATATTCATATGGCAACAGATTTATCAATCAAATAGTAATCATGACTAAATACAAGACATCAAATCTTTATCATACACGTTCCAATCTATCGGTTTAACGATAGGATATCAAGACCCTAATTAACACAACACACGATTATAGTTTTAATACAAAACCCTACATTCACAATAGACCACAGACAACACATAACAATCATCAAATAATGCATAGTGTGGTGAGATGCTAACCGATCTATGGAGCGATTACAAAAATGCACAGAGGCTTCGAGATAAAGATAGGTGCTGCCGACGGTCCAAGGAGAGAGCTAGGGTTTCGTTGATAATTTTCTTACGTACGTTTGTGCGAATAAAAGTAAATATAACTGCTTGTACCTGGACCTTACCTGGGCCACAATCCCAAACGACGAAAGAATGGGTGGCGGCAAAATTTCCATGTTTCGTCGAGCAAGGGTGACGACGAAAGTATAGTATTTCGTCGAGTGTGATGTGTGGGCGTGAGGATTCACGGCTAAGCTTATTCAATCATAAACAGTTAATAAGTTTTCATCAACTACCCAAACCATAAGCAATATAACAATCATGTATCAACATGCACAAATTACAATGCAACCAAATCATGAAAACACAGTATGAAACAAGTAGTGTGTCGGGTGAAGATCTTGAAAGCTTGGGTTGTCACATCATCCCCAACTTGAAAGAAATTTCGTCCCAAAATTTGACAAGCAATCCAAAACGGTACGGTGTTAGATCAGGATGACTGCGCATTCTCCGCGAGTGCCACATCATCTCCAACTTGATTGGGAATTTCATCCCGAAATTCTTTAGTTGCATCAGATTTAGATTTGTCGGCTGGGAATAAGTGAGGGTACTTGAGCTTCATCTGATCCTCACGTTCCCATGTGAACTCCGGTCCACGTCTTGAGTTCTAACGAACTCTAACAATCGGAACCCGGCTATGCCTGCGGACTTTGACTTCCCGGTCCTTGATTTCGATAGGTTCCTCGACAAACTGCAAGTTGCCATCGATTTTCAACTCTTGAAACGGTACCACAAGTGTTTCATCAGACAAAC
The DNA here is from genome assembly GCF_002127325.2 of Helianthus annuus. Lineage (NCBI taxonomy): Eukaryota > Viridiplantae > Streptophyta > Magnoliopsida > Asterales > Asteraceae > Helianthus > Helianthus annuus. The sequence goes on from NC_035435.2 coordinate 117,872,459, forward strand.
ACTTCTTTAGCTGAGAGACGTGGAAGACATCATGAACGTTACCCAACTCAGCAGGTAACTCTAGCTTGTAGGCCACTTTACCAATTCGCTCCCGAATTTTGAATGGCCCAACATATCGAGGGTTAAGCTTGCCGTGTTTCCCAAAACGCACCACACCCTTCCAGGGTGATACCTTCAACATAACATGATCATTAACTTCGAACTCCAAAGGTTTTCTGCGCTTATCGGTGTAGCTTTTCTGATGATTACGTGCTGCCTCCATACGATTCCTGATCTGAACAATTTTCTCGGAGGTTTCAAGTACAAGTTCTGGGCCGGTGATCTGGTTGTCACCCACCTCAGCCCAACAGAGGGGTGAATGACATTTCCGCCCATACAATGCTTCAAATGCGGCTGCCTGAATACTGGTGTGGTAGCTATTGGTGTAAGAAAACGCTATCAAAGGCAAGTGTTTCTCCCAACCCTTTCCAAAATCAATCACGCACGCTCGCAGCATGTCTTCTAGTGTCTGGATGGTTCGTTCACTTTGACCATCCATCTGTGGGTGATAAGCAGTGCTCATATCGAGACACGAGCCGAATGATTTGTGCATCGAATGCCACAAATCTGAGTTGAAACGCGGGTCACGGTCAGAGATAATAGAAGTTGGCACCCCGTGCCTAGAAACCACTTCCTTTAGGTAGACAGTAGCTAGTTGTGAGAACTTATATGTTTCCTTAATTGCTAGAAAGTGCGCTGACTTCGTGAGGTGATCAACGATCACCCAAATTGTGTTGTTCCCGTTTTGAGTTCTAGGTAATCCAGTGACAAAATCCATGGCGATTTGCTCCCATTTTCACATGGGTATTTCTGGTTGTTGCAGCAATCCAGACAGTTTCTGATATTCCACTTTAACTTTCGAGCAGGTCAAGCACTTACTCACATAAGTCGCGATGTGAGCCTTCATCTTCAGCCACCAATACAAAACTTTAAGATCCTGATACATCTTATCCAAACCTGGGTGAACAGAGTATCGAGACTTGTGTGCTTCATCCATCACAAGCTCCCTGAGGTTACCGAACAAAGGAATCCATACACGTTCCATGAAGTAGAGGAGACCATCCGATCTCTCTACAAGTCATTTCTCCATGCCCCTTAAGTACTCTGCTTCGATGTTTTCCTCCTTCAACGCTTCAGCTTATTGATCGAAGTGTCGCGCTCCGGTCAAAGATAATATTTATAGTCCCTAATTACCCTTAACAAATAGCTAGTGGTAGTGAGGGGTCGAACCACGAAGAGTATGTGGTTTGTGTATGGATTTGATAGAATTATAACACGTTGTCACTTTTATGAAGCTTGCTATATTGTTTTTGTATATCTTTTTTTTGTTTGATTGAAAGATGTGAATTAGAATTAAAATGATTAACTAAATTAACTACTCACGATTACTAAATGCAAGAAGTGAAAATGATTGTTTGAACAATAAGAAGAAAACAAGGTTCACACCCGGTTTCAACAATTGCAAGGCTTAGGGTTACTATGTATTTTAATTAGTTTTACTTGAAAAAGTTCATTAACGGGTCGCAATCACAAAGCTTAGGTGTCAATCGCTATCAACGTTGTAAACAACGGACCATGATACACTTCGTTACTTTGGACTAACAAATCCTACCAAAAGACAAGGCATAAATACGTGCATTCATTTCACAAAGTCAAATTTAATCATTCACTCGACAGTTTGCAAATTCAATACCAACGTAAGACAATTGTCTAAGATTCAAACGCAATTCAAGTTGTCACAAAACAATTAACAAAACATAATAAACCCTAAACCTTACAAAAGTCTACACCGGGGTGAAACCTCCAAGAAATTAGCCAAGCATGATCGAAGAGACTTGATCACCGGATGTTGGAAGCGTGAATTGGATCATCGTGAAGCTTGAAGATGAATTGATGGATGAGGATTAGGGTTTTAATTGAATGATGATGGTGAATGGATGTGTGGATTGGTGGATTGGGGAATTGGTGAAGCTAGGGTTTTGAAATCAAGAAGATAATGATGAATTCTTCTTGATTCGGGTTGTAAGATGGATGGTAGATGGAATGGTAGCTGAAGGATATGTGAAAGATGGCTCCAAGAATGTTTTTCAAACTCAAAATAATGTGTAACTTATGAAATTAATGAGTTCGGACCAATCACCATCGCTATTGACCCCCAAATAACCAAGTTGCGCGTTCCTGGTTTTGATAGGCCGTCGCCGACGGCCCTCAACCCGTCGGCGACGGGTTCTGGTTTGGTCTCATTTCTCCGACGGCCTAAGCACCTGGATACGAGCAAACTGTGCCTACGGGCATTTCCTGATGGCGTCACCGACGGCTTGGGGCCCGTCGGCGACGGGTTCTCGATTCTCCATTTTCAGATTTTCCTTGTTTCGCTCCCGTGTGATCCGTACTGCGTTCCGATGCTCCGGTTAGCGACCCGGTGACCCGTAAAGCTCCCGAAAAGCTCCTTAAACTCCCTCAAACCTGCAAAACACATTCTTGATTAAAAGTAGGCTATTCGAAACTAAAACTTACGTAAAAACGTTAAGTTAAACAATGACAAGCACCGGTTTCAACCACGTATCACATCCCCACACTTGTCTTTTGCTTGCCCTCAAGCAAATCTGCTTTTTACTTTCACGTGGGTCGAACAACAAATGCACATCCCATTCCCGAGACAGAAGTTAAGGTCTATCGTCATGCAAAAGTTCAAACTCTTTACACATTTCACATATTTACCGGTTAAGTGAATAATCACTTATAATGATGGTTATCCAAGATTAACCCGCCCGTAAAACTAATAAATCATGCATATCCCTCACAATGTGCTCTCCACTCGGCTTAAAATTTTGCTAATATGTTTAATGTATTAGCATTTCAACAATTAATCGCTCAAAACCGATTAGAACACGTACCCGCATAAGCTTGCAACTCAATCATTCTCCACTATCGAACACAACTACTAAGCACAAGTCAAAAGGTCTTTAAAGGGTTGTAACGGGGCTAGGCGAAGGGTAGGGAATAGGACATTTTAAAGTGGCTATGGTGATGAAAAATTCGATTTTTATTACAAAAGACTATCCTAAACAAAAGTACTATAAACATCACTACAAGGCAACAACTTAAGCCTTTTATTCAATAACTACTAACACTTCTTTTTGTGTTTTTCTCAAAGCTTTTTTTTTTTTTTTAACGAATCATAACAACTATACAAACTTAAGCTCCTATAATCGAATTTTCATCACACGGGTTTAAAAAGAAAAGGTTTAAGGTTTATGGGCTATAGGTTGGTCAAACGAAAGGTTTAGGCTCAAAATGGGCGACTAAGGAATTTGTTCGGGTAAGGATAGAAAAATGGTTTAAAGAGAAAAAAGTTTACCTAATGCCTTAATCATTCTCGTGCTTGTATTTGGTCTATAGTCTCAAACGTATCAAAAGTTGCAAGTTCTACAATACGCGACTAACGGTCCACTCAACAAAGAAACATGTAAATGTGAATCTATGATATATAAATGGCTCAAACCTCACGTATAAGGGTATGATATGTGATATGCATACATTACTAGCTCCTTAGGCGAATTATTCCCAAATAACCACCCGCTAAATACCCGTTATGCTTATTAATTTGAACTTGACCATGACAAAAGACCAAATGGGTTGTGACATCCCTCGTTGACTTGGTTACTTGTGCTTTTGAGATTGCTTTGAAAGCAAGACATTTTTGAAAAATTTTTGAAATTTTCCCCCATCCCCACACTTGAGGTAAACATTGTCCTCAATGTGTAGTGTTTAAATGAACGGGTCAAAATCGAAAATTTTTACTACTCCCCCATCCCCACACTTGAGGTACATATTGTCCTCAATGTGTAAGAACTAGAGTTTAAAAACGCACAAGGGATGTGACACGGCTAACCTCCCCAAAATTACACCCCGGGAAATAAAATACAATTTACAATCCACTTATTTGCTAACTAAAAATCAAAGATAAAAGAAACGTATGCACCTGGTTTTTCGCTAGTTCCTCGTGTGCTCTTCATCTTTTCAACAAAGCGGTCGTCTCACGAGCATAATGTACCTACAAATCTTAACCCTTGTGTAGAAGCATGCTTCTCACAACCATCAAAATTTGTTAGTTACCTAGTTCTACCACTTTTATGAAATTATTACCACGCCATACATTATTTTACATTTGACTTTATGTGGAAAATATTTTACAACAACAACAAACCTAACTCACTTTCGTAGGAATCACGACGGCATTTAGCATATGCACGCAAGCCCTTTAAACCTCCCGATAGCTCGGGAGGACGAGTCGGTCTCGTGAGGGTTATATAGGGAACACACCCACAAAGTTCATTTAACTAGACATAAATTAAATAAAAACGAAAAGAAAAAAAACGGAATAAAATATACAACAACAACAACATAAAACATACCATACCTCTACCGCTGATATCGCTCGTTTGGATCCATTGGCGGGTTGGGTTGGTATGGATAACCAGTGAGGGCCTCGAACATCTCCCTATAGTTATCTAAGGGGCTTTGCTCCCCTTGGGGCGGTGGTTGGTACGGGATTGGAACGAAGCTAGACCCTACCGCTTCGGGCCAATGCGGAGTCGGGTCGGATGGGCCTTGAGGATAGGGAAGATCGGAGTAATTTGTCCACCCCGAGTGCTCGGCGTAGGGGAGGCCGGCTTGGTAGTCTCTATGGTGTCGCTCCTGATCATGCAACACTTTGGTGTTATTAAGCGCCATCTGTTGAGAGACGTACATGGCACTCCAACGGCGGCGGTTCAATTCTTCTTCTTGTTGTCGACGCGCCGCTTCCGCTTCTTCCCATGCCCGTCTTCGGGCAGCCTCATCCTCCTGCATCTTTGCCAACTGTTCCATGTGTGATCTTTGCATGGCTTGGAACAGTTCTTGTTCTTCTATAAACTTGTTCATTCTTTCACGTTGGGCTTCTTGAGCCGCCCAATATTCTTGCATTGCGGATCCGTGAGACCCCTGCCAAGCTTCTCTCCTTTGATTGTATTCCCGTCCTTCACCGATACATGCGGAGACATTGTCATATATCTCCTGTTGCCCCCGATCAAAATTTTTATAGGAGGGCACCCGCCTCCTGGTCACAAAACCTGCCACCTCTGCGTTAATCTCCCTATGTGGCCGCATATATCGTTGCCTCGGCCTTTGTGCACCGGAGGGTTCAGCTTCCTCCTCTTCTTCACCCATTTCCACGTCTTCTTCCTGCACGGGTGGTGCCCCAGAAGTACGGACCTCATACTTGTTCCCCAACTCATCGGTCACAACATACTTATTTCCCGAGAACTTGACCTCTATCTTCCAATTTTTCTTCATGTAAGCCACGTTAAATTCCTCCACTGGCTTAGAGACCCATAGTGCTTCCAAGGGTAAGCAATTTTGCTGCACAATCATGGCGCTAATGAGGCGTGCATACGGAATAAACCGCCTCTGGGACGACTCCCTGGTAGCCCATGTGTTCATCATTACTATGTGCCTCCACGACAGTGTTGGGGTCCCATACAGTAAAGCATGCACCACCCTGCAATCACTTACTCTCACTCCCCCACGATCACCAAACCTTGCCAATATGTTCTCAACCGAGATCCCCTGCAAAATCTTTCCCTCAAGTGACATATGCTTCCGTTTCATGTCACCCCCTGGGTGGGTCGGCAAGATAACCTCTATCAACTGCTCACCGTCATTGATGTTCAAATGATTATCCAAAAACTGCTCGATGGTGGGGTAGTCATATGCTTGTGCTCCCAAAGAGTCAAAACGAGCAATACGATTCATGGTCTCGAAAGACATCGTCATGCTCCCGCGAGTAGTCTTCCCCACTAACTTCCACTGTGAAGGGGATTCATTCTTGTTTACGAGCCTCAATGTGGACAACCATTCACATACCTCCGATAAGTAAATCCTGGAGGTGTTATCTTCGCACCAATCAAGAACGCTTTCCCATCCTAAACGCTCAAACATTTGTACAATCCCGATGTTCCGGAATTCTTCTACATTCACGGTCCGTTCACATATAACTCTTGTTGGAACCGACGTGTTCACCCCATTCACCATCTTCCACTTCCACAACTTAGCTTCTAACTTTCTATCTTGATAGCTCGACAACTGTTTGTTCTTCTCGTCATCCCAAATTCTAGCACTTTGGCTATCCCTAAACTTTGCCCATTCCCAATCTTGTCTATACAATCTTGCATCATTTTCCTCAACAGAGCTCAGTTGCTCCCACTTCTTCGGTATTAACCCGGAAGAAGATCCAATCCCGGATGATGAAGCTTGACCTGTAGTCTTTTGTCTCTTGCTTCCCGCCAAGACTACAATCACAAACAAGTAAAACATCAATATAGATTCAACCTTCATTAACTCCCAAACTTTGAACATGAGGTATGATGTTGACACTTTAATTAACAAGTAAATGCAAAATCGCCTCTTTAAACTTCCAAAGTCGCTCACTGTATCATAAACTTATTAATCTTTTGTTAATCTTACAATCTCTTATAATTTCAACAAAAGTCAACATCATCTTCATGTTCAATCATGTTCATAACAGTGTAATCACTTCACTATGGTTATGACATACTCAAATTCCATTCAAAACAACTAATCTTGCTCAAAATCATGCTAGCACAACATACATTGTCTAAACAACCTACTCTTAAACCAAAAAGTTTAAAATTTCGGAAGAAAAACACTAATACATGATAATCAAGCATAAATTTAAGAAGAATCCATACCTTTGATGTTGTTAGACAAGAAGAACTAAGAAAAGATGGCAAACAAGCAATTTGATGAACACCCTTTCAAAAACCCTAAAGAACACGCCCAGAAATCTCGCACAATAGCAAGAATTGATGAAAACCGTGTTGGGGGTTTTGTTCCTCTCGAAAAATTACTCAAGATGGACCCAAAAATCAGTGGATTTGGTGGAGAATTGAGAAAGTTATGAGAGCTTGAAGGTTTCTAGGGTTTGGGGAAAAAGATGAGGAAGATGAAGTGAGATGGTTATGTTGGGAGAGAGAAATCAGGGATTTGTGTGGTAAAGAATGAGTTGGGATGATGTGAGACCGAATTTGTGATGAATATTGAGTTTGGGTGATGTTTGGTTAAGTGAAATAGAGTTCTACATCGTTTTTAAACGCTTAAAACCAACCTGCGTCGGACAGCAATTGACAACCCGTCGCCGACGGGTCCCACCCCGTCGCCGACGGGCAATGAATGATGGCAGTGGTGGCGACGGGTTAATAGTCTGCCTATGGGAAAAGCATGCCGACGGGACATATACGGAGGCCGTCGCCGACGGTCACAACCCCGTCGCCGACGGGTTGTTATTTTATTTTTATTTATTTTTTTTTATTTTTTTTTTGAAAAATATGAGGAAAATTATGAGATTTTACTAAAGAGACTATGTACACTAAAAATTCCTAAAAATTATTAAAAATCTTTTTGTGAGTTTTTATAAGTTAAAATTTTTAAAAACGGACATCGTTAATGGCCCTACCACCCCCCAAAAATTCGTGTATTGTCCTCAATACACATAAACAAGTCTAAGAACATACCTTGTATCTTCACGACCCGTTCGTAATGTCTAGACTTCACATAATCACAAAGGATTAGTAGGAATTGAAACGATAATCCGGGAAACACGCAAACAATTAAACAAGTATACATAACTTTACAAAAAGTGTTACCGGTCCTTTTACTTCACCTCATATGTTGGCACGCTTACCAAGAAACATACCAACTCCACATTTGCGTCCTTTTTCTCTTCGTTACCATCAAGGAATGGTTTAAGGCGGTGCCCGTTAACCGTTTGCTTCGACCCATCCTAAAGGTCCTTGATTGTAACATCTCCAAGCCTTCCGACCCGTGTAATCACATACGGGCCCATCCACTTACTCTTGAGCTTTTCGGGGAAGTATTTAAGCCTTGAATTGTAGAGCCAAACCTTTTGACCCACTTCAAACTCCTTTGGCTTCAATTTCGCGTCATGTGCCCTCTTCATGTCATCCTTGTATTTTGAGGCACACTCATACGCTTCTTCCCTAAGCTCCTCCAGCTCGCAAAGCTTTAACTTCCGCTCTTTACCTGCATCATCGTATTTCATGTTAACTTCTTTAATAGCCCACCAAGCACGATGCACAAGCTCAACCGGCAAGTGACAATTCCTCCCATAAACTAAACGGTAAGGAGTGGTCCCAATAGGTGTTTTATGAGCCGTTCTATAAGCCCATAAAGCGTCATTTAACTTCGTTGACCAATCCTTTCGGTCGGGTCGAACGGTCTTTTGCAAAATTTCTTTTATTTGCCTATTGGAAACCTCAACTTGACCGCTTGTTTGTGGGTGGTAGGGAGTAGCAATTTGATGGTCAACACCATACCGTTTCAAGAGTTTGCCAAAGTTAAAGTTCTTGAAATGAGATCCCCCATCACTAATGATCACCCGGGGAACCCCAAATCTAGAAATTATATTCGTTTGAACAAAATTGCAAACAACGGTGTGGTCATTCGTTTTGGTGGCAATCGCTTCGACCCATTTGGATACATAATCGACCGCCACCAAAATGTATAAATTGCCATGCGAATTAGGGAATGGGCCCATGAAATCGATCCCCTACACATCAAAAATATCTACAATGAGGATCAGTTGCATGGGCATTTCATCCCTCTTTGATATACTCCCTAATTTTTGACACTCTATGCAATTCTTAGCGAAATTAAAAGCATCTTTGAAAATAGTCGGCCAATAAAGGCCACTGTTGAGCACTTTGTGCCCGGTTTTGTGACCACTGAAATGGCCGCCACAAGCAAATGAATGCAAGTGCATCAGGACGCTAGGAATCTCCTCATCGGGTATGCATCTTCGAACGACTTGATCCGGACAAAACTTGAATAAGTCCGGTTCTTCCAACGTGTAATACTTGATTTGAGATAGGAAGTGCAAACTCTTCCTTCTATCCCAATGAGCCGGCAAGTCACCTGTAACCAAATAGTTGACAATATTAGCATACCATGGTAATATTCCAACTTTTAAAATTTGCTCATCGGGAAAATTCTCATTGATTTCTTCACGGGAAGAATCCTCCACACTCAACCGAGACAAATGGTCCGCGACCACATTTTCACTCCCTTTCTTGTCTCGGATCTCCAAGTCAAACTCTTGTAACAAAAGAACCCATCGGATTAGTCTCGGCTTCGCATCCTTCTTGTCCATGAGATACCTAACTGCAGAATGGTCAGAATAAACAATGACCTTAGTACCCCATATATAAGCGCGAAACTTATCCAACGCATATACCACTGCAAGTAGCTCTTTCTCGGTAGTTGTGTAATTCAATTGCGCATCCGAGAGAGTCTTACTTGCGTAGTAAATGGCAACCGGTTTCTTATCTACCCTTTGACCCAACACGGCCCCCACCGCATAATCACTTGCATCACACATAATTTCGAATGGAAACGACCAATTCGGTGATTGCAAGATTGGGGCCTCAACCAACTTCTGTTTTAGCACATTAAAAGCATTTTGACAATCTTGGTTAAATTCAAACGGTTGATCTTTTAGCAATAATTTACATAGGGGTTTGGTTATATCACTAAACCCTTTTATAAATCTTCTATAAAACCCCGCGTGACCCAAAAACGATCTAATACCCTTAACATTCGTGGGATAAGGTAAGGTAGAAATAACTTGCACCTTTGCACGATCAACCTCTATCCCACGACTCGACACTACATGCCCCAACACAATCCCTTCTTGAACCATGAAGTGGCTCTTCTCCCAACTCAAAACAAGATTCTTTTCAACACATCTTTTCAAAACTTTTTCAAGTTGGTCAAGGCATGTATCAAACGATGACCCAAATATTGAGAAATCATCCATGAAGATTTCCAAAGACTCCCCCACCATATCTGAAAAGATACTCATCATACACCTTTGAAAGGTGGCGGGGGCATTACAAAGTCCAAACGGCATTCGCCTAAATGCGAAAGTACCATATGGACAAGTAAAAGTAGTCTTTGCTTGGTCTTCCGGATGTATAGCAATTTGATTGTATCCGGAATAACCATCCAGAAAACAATAAAATTTTTGTCCGGCCAATTTCTCAACTATTTGGTCAATAAATGGCAAAGGGAAATGGTCTTTGGAAGTTGCGGCATTCAACTTCCTATAGTCAATACAAATACGCCACCCGGTTACCGGCCGAGTGGCGACCTCTTCACCTGCGTCATTTGTGACGACTTGAATACCCGCTTTTTTTGGAACTGTTTGTGTCGGGCTCACCCATTGGCTATCCGAGATAGGGTATATAATACCCGCATCTAGCCACTTCAATACTTCCTTCTTCACCACTTCTCGCATATTCGGGTTTAGTCTTCTTTGTGTGTCGCGAGAAGGATTCATACCATCTTCCGTGATGATCTTGTGCATCACCACCGAGGGACTAATTCCTTTCAAATCCGCAATGGTCCACCCGATAGCGGCTCTATGGGTGACCAATACCTTCATCAACTTCTCTTCTTGCTCCCCGGTTAAGTTGGATGCAATAATTACCGGGAGCGTGCTACCTTCACCCACATAAGCATATTTAAGATGCTTGGGTAGAACCTTCAACTCTAATACCGGAGGTTCTTCCAATGACGGCTTCAACTTCGTGTCGATGCTTTCCGGAAGACTTTCCACTTGATGTGTCCAAGTGGGCCTTCCTTCTTTCGCCGCCATAATCTCCAACTCTTTCATCCCTTCATCCATGCTACGATTTGTTTCTCCTTGCAACCTGTCAAACATGAAACACTCCTCTATTGTGTTTTCCTCTTCGACACTAGTGTCACATAGAGGTATACACTCGTCAACGATGTCCGCCATGTAACATTCATCGCCAACTAGAGGATCCGTTAATCCTGAAAAGACATTTAACCGCAACCGACGGTTACCAAAAGTCATGTCGACCGTGCCCGATTTGCAATTTATTTGGGCATTCGATGTTGCCAAAAATGGTCGACCTAGGATCACCGTTGGTTGCTTGGTTCGGTCCAAAGAGACATAATCTAACACAAGAAAGTCCACCGGATAGTAAAAGTCCTCGACCTTGACTATTACATCCGTGACTATCCCACGGGGTAGTTTAGGGGTCAAGTCGGCTAACACCACGGTGGTGTTAGACACTTGAAGTGGACCAAAATCATATTGGTCATATAAACTACCCGGCAAGATACTCACACTTGCCCCAAGATCCAAAAGTGCCCGTGTCATTTTGAATTCACCCACTTGTATTGAAATAATGGGCGCCCCCGGATCTTGAAGTTTTGGTGGAAGTGCACCCGAAAGAATTGAACTCACGTTTTCGGTTAGATCAAGTTTCTTAGGAAACTTGTGAGTCCTCTTTTGGGTACATAAATCCTTCAAGTATTTAGCATATGAAGGTATTTGTTTGATTGCATCTAAGAGTGGTAAGTTAATTTTAACTTGTTTAAAAATTTCCCACATCTCTTCTTGATGTGGGCCTCTTTTGTTTACCACTTTCTTAGATGGTCCCAAAAGAGCTTCGGGAAAAGGGGCGGTATTACCCTCCACACCCTTGTCCTTAGCCTTTGGGACGGGAACGGTCGCAACGGGTGTATCTTTGTTAAGTTTTAATTCATTTTTATTTTGACCCGTTCGACCGTTACTACCTTCATCATCACTCGCATTTTCCACCACCCCTTCAACAAACTTGGGTGATGGTGGCTCAACACCATTATCTATCACTCGACCACTACGTAAAGAAATTTTATTTATGGGTACCTCACGTGTGTTTTTCGAACTTGACCCATGATGCTTAGGGTTCACCGTAGTGTCACTTGGAAGTCCTCCTCCACTTCCGCGAATTTGAGCCATCTCTTGAGCAAGTTGCCCCACTTGCTTCTCCAACGCCTTATGGGATTTATCTCGTACCTCAAACTCTTTCTTCATCTCTTGATTTGAATGATTGATAGCATTCATAATAGCATCAAATTTCGAATTTATTGAGTCATCACCTTGAGAGTTTGAAGCACTACTCCCATTTCCGCCTTGGTTGTAACCTCGTTGATAATTACCTTCACGGTTTTGATACCCTTGGTTACCCCCTTGATTGTAATTCCTTTGGTAACCCCCTTGGTTACCACCTTGACGATTATTATATGAAGACCCACCTTGACCTCCTTGGTTACCCGATTGAAAATTCGGGTTCATTTGCTTTGAAGCATTACCATACCGGAAATTAGGGTGATTTCTCAAGCCCGGATGGTAAGTGTTGGAGTTCATGTCATATTGCTTTCGGTCCCCATACACTTGATTAACTTCTTCGGTGTAGTCATTCGCCCCCGTTGGACATTGTTCCGTCGCATGCCCAATATCCCCACATTCTTCACAAACCGCAAATTGAACCGCATTCACCTCTTTCTTCTTTTTCAATTGAGCTATTTCCCGCTCTAAGGTGGAAATCCGATCCTTGGAATCGAGATCGGGAAGTGACCGGGAAACCGGATGCCTTTTGGCTCTATCGGCCGATTCTTTTTCTTTGGATCGTTTGCTCATCCTCTCCAAAAATTCCCAATCGTCATCCTCATGATTGCTCAAGAGTGTACCATTGCTTGTCGTCTCAAGCCGATTCCAAGTTGCATCATCCAAACCCCGTACGAAGCATTTCACCAATTCCCATTTTTCTATTTGGTGATGTGGGCATCTCCTCATGAGTTCCTTGAATCGGGTGAATGCTTCATGTAAAGGCTCACTCGAAAGTTGACGAAATGACCGAATTTCATCTCTAGCATCGTCGGTCTTGGCCATGGAATAATATTCATCCAAAAACGCTTGTTGCATTTGTTCCCAAGTTCGAATACTATTGGCCGGAAGTGTAAGGAACCATTGTTTTGCTTTATCTTTCAATGAAAATTGAAATAGCCGAAGCTTCACTTCCTCTAGTGCGAAATTATGCCCTCCAATAGTATCACAAATAGACGAGAACTCCGTTAAATGGGTGTACGGCTCATCATTGGACCTCCCGTTGAAATGAGGAAGGATGTTGATGTAATGCGGCTTACAATCAAACATCCTCCTTTCGCATACTATCGGAGAATTGTTCTCGGTCACTATCGGTCGGAAACGGTCATTTACTCCCCGTGGAGGTTGTTGACGACGTTGTGGCCCATTAACTTCTTGATCGACCGGTCTTCGATTATCCCGTCTTCCACCCCTTCGATCCTCTCTTCGATTATCCCTCGGGTTACCACCTCCCACAAAACGAGGAATCCGGTTAGGGTTTACATTGTTGTTGTTATTATTGTTGTTGTAAAACCCTTCATTCCGGTTCCGTTGGTTATTGTTTTGTGGTTGACGGTTGTTCCCATAGCCATCGTTTCTTCCACCTCCGTACCCATAATCATCTTCCCCAACATAATTGGCGTTTTGATACCCAAACTCCTCATCGTCGTACCTTCGAGCATTGTATACGTTTCCCCTATTCACGTAGCCCCAATCTTCATCATCATTAGCTCGATCATCGTAATACCCCCCATCATCCGAATTTTCCGTATGAATGCTTACGTGTTCCGGCGATTGATAACCGGGAACACTATACGGTTCGTCATCGGGAATTGCATTCCTTAAATCGTCGATGTTGAAAAACGGGTCTTCATTTGCGGGATTGCCGCGATCACGGTTACCTCTTCGATCGGAGTTGACATTCCGATCATCAAGGTTAATAGGTAACGATGCTTGTCGGTGAAGAGGTTGTTGTTGAGGTGTTCGTTGGGTGTTGTTGGTGTTTTGGTTTCGGAAAGGTGGAGTAGGTGGTCTTGCATTGGTGTTACCACCCGGTTGTTCTTGAGCGGGATAAAAGGTTCCTCGGGATTGGAATTGATTTGGGTTGAGGTTTTGGTTTAGGTTAAATTCTTGGTTGGAATTGTGGTTTGCCATTGAATCGGTTTCAATGGTCGGTGTGAGTGGTGGTGTTTGGTTGGTTTGATTAGAAGCAAGAGTTGCTTCTAACCGGCTTGCTAGGTTTCTTCTTGCGAGTCTTTCAATTTCCGGTTCGTAGACTAGAGGTGAAGTCCTCCCGGAATTTCGTGTACGCATGCACTACCTGTAACCTGCACAAGTAACACACCCCGCGTAACAAGGAAAAAGACAATACAAAAAAGAAAGCTAAACAAGTTAAACAGTTAACCACAAAAAAATTCAAACAATATCCAAACACAAAGCGCACGCACTCCCCGGCAGCGGCGCCAAAATTTGAACGAAGTGTCGCGCTCCGGTCAAAGATAATATTTATAGTCCCTAATTACCCTTAACAAATAGCAAGTGGTAGTGAGGGGTCGAACCACGAAGAGTATGTGGTTTGTGTATGGATTTGATAGAATTATAACACGTTGTCACTTTTATGAAGCTTGCTATATTGTTTTTGTATATTTTTTTTTGTTTGATTGAAAGATGTGAATTAGAATTAAAATCATTAACTAAATTAACTACTCACGATTACTAAATGCAAGAAGTGAAAATGATTGTTTGAACAATAAGAAGAAAACAAGGTTCACACTCGGTTTCAACAATTGCAAGGCTTAGGGTTACTATGTATTTTAATTAGTTTTACTTGAAAAAGTTCATTAACGGGTCGCAATCACAAAGCTTAGGTGTCAATCGCTATCAACGTTGTAAACAACGGACCATGATACACTTCGTTACTTTGGACTAACAAATCCTACCAAAAGACAAGGCATAAATACGTGCATTCATTTCACAAAGTCAAATTTAATCATTCACTCGACAGTTTGCAAATTCAATACCAACGTAAGACAATTGTCTAAGATTCAAACGCAATTCAAGTTGTCACAAAACAATTAACAAAACATAATAAACCCTAAACCTTACAAAAGTCTACACCGGGGTGAAACCTCCAAGAAATTAGCCAAGCATGATCGAAGAGACTTGATCACTGGATGTTGGAAGCGTGAATTGGATCATCGTGAAGCTTGAAGATGAATTGATGGATGAGGATTAGGGTTTTAATTGAATGATGATGGTGAATGGATGTGTGGATTGGTGGATTGGGGAATTGGTGAAGCTAGGGTTTTGAAATCAAGAAGATAATGATGAATTCTTCTTGATTCGGGTTGTAAGATGGATGGTAGATGGAATGGTAGCTGAAGGATATGTGAAAGATGGCTCCAAGAATGTTTTTCAAACTCAAAATAATGTGTAACTTATGAAATTAATGAGTTCGGACCAATCACCATCGCTATTGACCCCCAAATAACCAAGTTGCGCGTTCCTGGTTTTGATAGGCCGTCGCCGACGGCCCTCAACCCGTCGGCGACGGGTTCTGGTTTAGTCTCATTTCTCCGACGGCCTAAGCACCTGGATACGGGCAAACTGTGCCTACAGGCATTTCCTGATGGCGTCGCCGACGGCTTGGGGCCCGTCGGCGACGGGTTCTCGATTCTCCATTTTCAGATTTTCCTTGTTTCGCTCCCGTGAGATCCGTACTGCGTTCCGATGCTCCGGTTAGCGACCCGGTGACCCGTAAAGCTCCCGAAAAGCTCCTTAAACTCCCTCAAACCTGCAAAACACATTCTTGATTAAAAGTAGGCTATTCGAAACTAAAACTTACGTAAAAACGTTAAGTTAAACAATGACAAGCACCGGTTTACAACCACGTATCACTTATGCAGAACGGATCTGGTCAGGTAGGTTAGAATGAATGGTGAGCTGCAAAGCGTGAACACGTTTGGGTTTTGATTCCTTTCGACTGAGAGCGTCAGCTACCACATTGGCCTTAACCGGATGATACTTGATTGCACAGTCGTAGTCATTTAAAAGTTCTACCCAGTGACGCTGTCGCATATTCAAATCCTTCTGGTCGAAAATATGCTGAAGGCTCCTGTGGTCGGTATAAATAGTGCATTTAGTACCGTACAGGTAATGCCTCCAGATTTTGAGCGCAAATACTACGGCTCCCAACTCCAAGTCGTGTGTCGTATAATTCCTCTTGTGAACCTTCAATTGTCGAGAGGCATAGGCTATCACATTGTTGCGTTGCATCAGCACGCAACCAAGACCCTGTATGGAAGCATCACAGTATACTACAAAGTCTTCTGTACCTTCAGGTAGAGACAAGATCGGTGCACTGCAGAGTTTCTGTTTCAGTAGCTGAAAAGCTTCATCTTGATTCGTTCCCCATGAGTATACAACGCCCTTCTGTGTTAACGAGGTAAGAGGTTGGGCAATCTTCGAGAAGTCCTTAACAAATCTACGATAGTACCCAGCGAGACCAAGAAACTGTCGCACCTCAGAAGGAGTCTTTGGTGCCGCCTAGTTCTTGACAACATCAACCTTTGCAGGATCCACGTGTATCCCCAATTCATTAACAATGTGTCCAAGAAAGTGTACCTCCCGAATCCAGAAGTCACACTTAGAGAATTTCGCGTAGAGTTGCTCCTTCCTCAGGAGCTCCAAGATAAGTCGTAAGTGTCACTCGTGATCTTCCTTGCTCTTCGAGTAGATCAAAATGTCGTCAATAAACACGATAACGAAGTCGTCGAGATACGGTTTGTATACACGGTTCTTGAGGTCCATGAAGATCGCTGGCGCGTTTGTCAACCAAAACGGCATAACTAAAAACTCATAATGCCCATACCGCGTTCGGAAAGCCATCTTAGGCACATCCTCCTCTCGGACTCTCATCTGATGATAGCCCAATCTTAAGTCGATCTTCGAGTAAAAACTTGACCCTTGCAACTGGTCAAATAAGTCATCGATGCATGGCAAAGGGTAGTGGTTCTTGACAGTCACCTTGTTGAGCTCCCGATAATCAATACACATGCGAAAGGACCCGTCTTTCTTCTTTACAGACAAAACTGGGGCTTCCCAAGGCGAAGAACTGGGTCAGATAAAACCCCTATCCAACAGTTCTTGAAGTTGATTAGATAACTCTTGAAACTCTCCAGGTGCAAGATGATAAGGAGCACGATCAATTGGAGCCGCCCCTGGTGCAAGATCGATCTAAAATTCTACTTGACGTTGAGGGGGTAAACCAGGTAGTTCCTCAGGAAATACATCAGGAAATTCACGAACAACTGGCAGGTCTTCAATCTTTCTTTCTTCTGATGGAGTATCTGTAACAAGTGCTAGAATAGCAGGATACCCCTTTCGTAGACATTTCTGCGCTTGCATAGCTGAGATAATACCAACCATCATCCCACTACGATGCCCTTGTACCGATAGTGACTCTCCACTAGGGAGAGGAATACGTACGATCTTCTCCTTGCATAGAATCTCAGCTTGATGTTTGGACAACCATTCCATACCAACCACTATATCAAAACTACCGAGGGTGACAGGAAGGAGGTCAATATCAAACACTTGACCGACAAGATCTAGTTTACACCCAAAAAGGACATGTGAAGCTTCAATCGTTTTGCCATTAGCTAATTCTACTACATGCTTAACTTCTAAAGGCATTGGGGTTAACCCTAATCGCTGACTGAACTCTAGGGACACATAACTCCATTCGGCACCAAAATAAAATAATACGGAAGCAAAGAGGTTTTTCACAGAAAACGTACCAGTCACGACATTGCCATCATTCCTAGCATCACCAGCACCGATCGTAAATACCCTACCACGAGCACCATTGCCCCCATTATTGCCATTGTTGTTCCCAGCATGGTTGTTGTTGTTCTGACGGTTATTGTCGTTGGCATTCTGATTCAGCTGAGGGTAATCCCGCTTGATGTGGCCCTCATCCCCACACTGGAAACACCCCTTCTTAAAGCCCTGGTTTTGATGGGGTTGTTGCCTTTGTTGTCACTGATGCTGCTGATTTTGCTGCTGCTGCTTTGGCTGCGGGGCTCTACAGTCTTTGCCCTCATGGCCCACCTTTTCGCACCTACGGCAAGTCCGGACACACGGTCTATAATGTTGATAACCACACTTGTTGCACTGTGGCTTCTTTTCAACGTAGGAACCTTGATTCTGATTGCTGCCCTAGCCTTGGTTAACTGAGGACGACTGACTGAAACTACGGCTATTGCTGTTGTCGGGCCTTTTCTGAGATTGACTGGCACTGGTTGCCTTGTCAGCGTTGTTCCATTTTCGCTTGTTATCACTAGTAGGTGTGGTAGCTGTAGCAGCAGTGTAGTAGCAGATTTACGAGGTGGCAATGAGCCACGCTCGACCTCTTGGTCAGTAATCTTATGTGCCAAACGGATGATCTGGGGCAGATTGTTAAGGTTTGCAGCAGTGACATAACCCTTTTACAACTGATGCTAGGCCTTTGAGATACAACTCAATTCATCAATGTGGAGGTCGAGACAGGTTAGGGCACAAAATTGCTAGTTCATAAGATCGTTTTGTGTAAGCCTCGATCTCCGATCCTTCCATCTGCAAATCGTAGTACTCATTCTCAAGCTTCTGAATCTCATCATGAGGACAGTACTCTTTTCGCATCAACTCCTTAAAATCATCCCAAGTAGTGGCGTTAGCCATCTCGATGCCCAACATTTGCACCTGGGCATTCCACCAAGTTACGGCACCATCCTCCAAAGTGCTAATAGCATACTTCACCCGGTTCCCCACGGGACAGTTACACACAGCAAACACTGATTCAGCCTTCTCAAACCAACGCAGTAAACCCACAGCCCCTTCAGTCCCACTGAACGTCTGTGGCATACAATCCATGAATGTGTTGAATGTGCAGGCAGGCGGATTGTTCTGATGCGCTGGCTGACCAGCTTGGTAGGCTGCCAAAGCCTTAGCCACATGTGTGTTGATTAGGTTTGTCAGCTCAGCTTGGTCATCGTGATGTGACCACGTCCATGACCTCATCCACTCATGATTCTATATAAGGAGAGGGAACAAATTTAAGAGTCGAAATAAGGTAAGAGTCAAGTCTCACGTTGAGATCTACAAACTACCAAGTTTACACACAATAGGGCAGAACCCTTCTCACATTCATTAAGCCTCACTGGGACTTACATGCACCTCACGTTATTATTATGTGTGCACCCATAATAATAAGGCAATTTGCATGCTTATCTCAGTGCCTCTTAACTTGCGCTAGAAGTTTCCCCCACATTCAAATAGCACAATGAAAGGCATTACAAGATTAATAATCACAAGAGTTGAAGGGTAATGCAACACTATCTAGCTCCACTAAGACATGCGGCATAGGTAATCACATCAAGGTTTCAAATATGTTGTTTCATGCAAGTCGTGTGTGTGTAACTACTAAACAAGTATTGCATAAAGTAAACAGAAGACGAACCTTGCAATCTGGAGCCGAGTGTCATGGTCGATTTTCGAAGTGGTTCGGTTATAGTCTGGTTTTATAAAAAAACGTTTTAAAACCTAGTTCACTATCTGATACCAAACTGTCACACCCCCAAAATACCACATGCAGAATCACCGCGGGGCGTGTGACGTGCCAGGATCCAAGCCACCAATCACATTGAACTACGCATAATATTTAAATAAAACATTCCATTAATTTCAAAATATAAATCCAAGACATAAGTTACACCAAAGTAGTTGTTCAGCGGAAGCATAATGTAAAATGTAAATCAATTGTTTCAAAACAAGTGTTCATAATCAACGAAGCAAGTATCCAAGAGTCTCGACCCATGACCACTCCAGCACTCCCAGATAGCAAGTCCATGTCAAGAATCTAACGACCTGCAAGCATGTAGGAAAGTGTGTCAGACGCATTTCGTTACCAGATATGAGTATAAGACAGTTCAATGATTAGATTTGATGTTGTTATTAACTCGATTACCGCAGATGGCAGCTAGATTTATTTGCCCAAACCCCAATGTCTCTATCAAAACATTGGTCAAGTGGTTAAGGTAATTAGTTCACGCCCGTCCTCCCCGGTACGGTGTGAGGGTGCCAAACCTAATAGCGCTATCAACTAATAACCTCGTTGCCTCCCCGGCAACTAATCGATAGATGTAAGGGGTCTTATCGATAGAAATGAGTGTAATAACAAACATCCCAGTAACCTGACATTCCTCCCCGGAACGTTACCCGATATCCCTCCTCGGGATGCATGCTTGGAAAAAGAGCAGTGAACTCACCTTGGTTTGCTCGGTTTGATTAATTATTTGCTCACACTTAAAAAGTCACAGCCTATGATATTCACGTATACAAAATCAGTTTACATTCCCGTTGATCACATACGTTCATAGTGTGCATTCATAGTGGAACCATAACTTAACAGGTAACAATTAAATAAGCTCGTAACACATGTAACAGATGGTTTACCATACATACTAGCTACATCAGGTTCCCTGTTCTCGATTAATGTTATTCAATCTTTACAATACATGCAATTAGTGTAATCATCATAACCTATTGTTCATGTGAAGTCCTTCGGCGAAAGATGCACTTGACGAAAGCCTATGTGACGAAACAACACATGTTTCGTCGAGTTAACTTGTGACGAAAATCACTATGTTTCGTCGACTCCCCTGTGACGAAAGTTCACATGTTTCGTCGAGTTATCATGTAACGAAAGTTCACATGTTTCGTCGCTAACCCTAACAGACGGTTACTAACTCGTGTGATGCTAAAAGTTTGACGGTTTCCTCCATTCAGATCAACTTATACCTTTAACCATGAACATGTACCATGAATATGAATAATCATTAAACTAATCATACACAACCCTAAACAATCATTGTGCTTAATGTCACAGATCTCGATCATTCGGTGATTGTGTGCACGGATAAGATCATATTCATATGGCAACAGATTCATCAATCAAACAGTAATCATGACTAAATACAAGACATGAAATCTTTATCATACACGTTCCAATCTATCGGTTTAACATTAGGATATCAAGACCCTAATTAACACAACATACGATTATAGTTTTAATACAAAACCCTACATTCACAATAGACCACCGACAACACATAACAATCATCAAACAATG